>NW_026110984.1:372500-654508 GCF_024679095.1 Eriocheir sinensis | reverse complement strand
TATTTTTGTATAATTTTATACAAATTTAGGTTATTTTATGTGTATTTTGTATTCATTTTCATAAGGTAAATACATTCTGTTGCGATATTTTGTTTATTTATTTTGACACGAATTAACATTATTTAATGTGTATTTTGTATATATTTTTATACGTATTTATATTATTTCAAGTGTATTTTGTATATATATTTCTATAGAAATCTGGTGTTATTTTATGTGTAATCGTATATACATTTTGAAACAAATTTACTTTGTTTTATGTGTATTGTATTTTTTTCAATACAAATTTCCTTATGTGCATTTTGTATATTAATTTTAATACAAATTTGATTAATCTATGTGTATTTTTGTATAAGTATTTTTATAAAATATGCTTTATTTATGGGTATTTTGTATCTATTTTTATACAAATTGTTATTATTTTATTGATATTCTGTGTATTTTATTTTGATATGTTTTACAATATTCTATGTATTTTGTATATATATATATATATATATATATATATATATATATATATATATATATATATATATATATATATATATATATATATATATATATATATATATATATATATATATATATATATATATGGTATATATATATATATATATATATGTTTTATATAAATGTATTTGTTTTCATTTTCTACAATCTACATTATTTTATGTGTTTTTTGTACATGTATTCTAAATACAAATTTAACTACTTATATGTGTATTTTGTATATTCATATTTTGTATGTATATTTTCACCTAAATTTAATTCTATTCTCTAGTATTCGTATATATATTTTGAGTAAAATTTACATTTTTAATGTATTTTGCATATCTATTTAATATAAATTTACTTTATTGTACGTTGCATTTTGTATATTTATTTTAATACAAATTTAATTATTTTTTATATATGTATTTTTGTATATATATTTTGTATGCAAATATGCGTTATTATATATGGATATTTTGCATCTTTATTTTCAAGGCTAAATTTACATTATTTTATTGATATTCTCTTTATTTATTTTGATACGATTTAACTGTTATTCTATGTGTTTTTTTTTATATATATTTTTATACATATTTACATTATTTACACGTTCATTTTGTATATATATTTTATCCAAATTTACATTATTTTATGTGTATTTGTTTATATATTTTCATACATATTATACATATTTATTTTTAATACAAATTTAATTATTTTATATGTATTTTGTATATATATTTTATGCAAATATATACGTTATTATATGGATATTTTGCATCTTTATTTTCATACAAATTTACATTATTTTATTGATATTCTCTTTATTTATTTTGATACGATTTAACATTATTCTATGTGTTTTTTGTATATATATTTTTTATACATATTTACATTATTTAATGTTCATTTTGTATATATATTTCATCCAAATTTACATTATTTTATGTGTATTTGTTTATATATTTTCATACATATTTACATTATTGTTTGTTTTTTGTATATATTTTTTTCTACGTATTTAAATTATTTTATGTGTATTTTGTATATACATTGTCATAAAAAAATTACGTTATTGTATTGTGTGTATAAGTATATATTTTGATACAAATTTTTAAAAAATTCATGTTATTTAATGTGTATTTGTATAAATTTTTTGTATACAAATTTATATTAATTTATGTGTATTTTTTCATATATTTCATTACAAATTTACCTTATTTTATGTTTATTTTGTATATTTATTTCATTCAATTTTAAATTTTTTATGTATATTTGTATTTATTTGGGTTATTTTATGTGTATTTTGTATATATATTTTCATCCAAAATTACATTATTATATTGGTATTTTCTTTAATTTAACTCGATACGAATTTATATTATTTCATAGATATTTTGTATACATATTTTTATACTCATTTTACATTATCTAATGTGTGTTTTGTAATATATATTTTATGCAAATTTATTTTAAGTTCATTTTGTATATATTTTTATAGAAATTTGTTATTTTATGTATATAGTTTTATATAAATTTACGTTATTTTATGTACATTTGTATATTTATATTTATACAAATACACATTCTTTTATTGCTATATTGTTTATTTATATTTATACGAGTTTACATTATTTTATGTGTATTTTGTATACATTTTTTTATACGTATTTACTTAGTTTTATGTGTATTTTGTATATGGATTTTTATAGAAATCTACGTTATTTTATGTGTATTCGGATATATATTTTGAAATAAATTTACATTATTTTATATGTATTTTGCATATCTATTTCAATA
The DNA here is from genome assembly GCF_024679095.1 of Eriocheir sinensis. Classification (NCBI taxonomy): domain Eukaryota; kingdom Metazoa; phylum Arthropoda; class Malacostraca; order Decapoda; family Varunidae; genus Eriocheir; species Eriocheir sinensis. The sequence continues at coordinate 652,216 of NW_026110984.1, read as the reverse complement.
CAAATTTACCTTATTGTATGTGCATTTAGTATATTTATTTTGATACAAATTCAAATATTTTATGTGTATTTTGGTATCAATAATTTTATAAAAAATGCGTTATTTTATAGGTATTTTGCATCTTAATTTTCATACAAATTTACATTATTTTATTAATATTCTGTGTATATATTTGATACTATTTTACACTAATCTATTTGTGTTTTGTATATATTTTTTATACATATTTACATTATTTAATGTATTTTGTATATATATTTCATATAAATTTACGTTATTATATGTTTTGTTTATATATTTTCTTTCAAATTTACATTATTTTATGTATTTTGTATATGTATTTCAATAGAAATTAACCTTATTTTATGTATTTTGTATATTTCTTTTCATACAAATTTTAATTATTTTTGTGTATTTTTGTATATAGTTTTATACAAATTTAGGTTATTTTGCTTACGCATTTACATTATTTAATGTGTGTTTTGTATATATATTTTTATCCAAAGTTCATTTATTTTATGTTCATTTTTGGACATATATTTTATAGAAATTATGTTACTTTATATGTATTTGTATATGTTTTCTCATACAAATTTACATTATTTTATTGCTATTTTCCTTATTTAGTTTGATACGAATTACATGATTATATGTGTATTTTGTACATATTTTTTATACGTATTTACATTACTTAATGTGTATTTTGTTTATATATTTTTAAACAAATTTACGTTATGTTTATTTTATAAATATTTTGATAAAAATCTACATTATTTTATGTATTTTGTATATATATTTCAATTCAAATTTAGCTTATTTTATCTGTATTTTATATCTATTTTCATACGAATTTAATTACTTCTGTGTATTTTTGTATATAGTTTTATACAAATTTACGTTATTTTATGTGTATTTTGTATATTTATATTTATACAAATACACATTCTTTTATTGGTATTTTGTTTATTTATTTTGATATGAATTTACATTATTTTATGTGTATTTTGTATACATTTTTTTATACGTATTTATCTCATTTTACGTGTATTTTGTATATATATTTTTATACAAATCTACGTTATTTTATGTGTATTCGTATATATATTTTGAAACAAATTTACATTGTTTTATATGTATTTTACATATCTATTTCAATACAGATTTATCTTATTGTATGTGTATTTTGTATATTTATTTTAATACAAATAAATTTTTTTATGTGTATTTTTGTATATATATTTTAAAAAAATGCGTTATTTTATGGGTATTTTGCTTCTTTATTTTCATACAAATTTACATTATTTTATTAATATTCTGTGTATTTATTTTGATACGATTTTACATTATTCTATTTGTGTTTTGTATATATTTTTTTATACAAATTTACGTTATTTTAAGTGTATTTGTTTATGTATTTTCATTCAAATTTACATTATTTTATGTGTATTTTGTATATGTATTTCAATACAAATTTACCTATTTTTATATGTTTTTTGTATATTTATTTTCATACAAGTTTAAATTATTTTTGTGTATTTTTGTATATAGTTTTATACAAATTTAGGTTATTTTATGTGTATTTTGTATATCTACTTTCATACAAATACACATTCTTTTCATGATATTTTGTTTATTTATTTTGACACGAATTAACATTATTTAATGTGTATTTTGTATATATATTTTTATACGTATTTACATTATTTCAAGTGTATTTTGTATATATATTTCTATAGAAATCTGCGTTATTTTCTGTGTATTCGTATATATATTTTGAAACAAATTTACATTTTTTTATGTGTATTTTGCATATTTTTTCAATACAAATTTACCTTATTGTATGTGCATTTTGTATATTAATTTTAATACAAATCTGATTAATCTATGTGTATTTTTGTATATGTATTTTTATAAAAATATGCTTTATTTTATGGGTATTTTGCATCTTTATTTTCCTACAAATTTACATTATTTTATTGATATTCTGTGTATTTATTTTGATATGTTTTTACATTATTCTATGTGTATTTTGTATATATTTTATATAAAATGTATTTGTTTTCATTTCATACAAATCTACATTATTTTATGTGTTTTTTGTACATGTATTTAAATACAAATTTAACTAGTTGTATGTGTATTTTGTATATCTATTTTGTATGTATATTTTCATAGAAATTTACTCTATTTTATGAGTATTCGTATATATATTTTGATACAAATTTACATTATTAATATGTATTTTGCATATCTATTTCAATACAAATTTACTTTATTGTACGTGCATTTTGTATATTTATTTTAATACAAATTTAATTATTTTATATGTATTTTTGTATATATATTTTTATGCAAATATGCGTTATTATATGGATATTTTGCATCTTTTTTTTACACAAATTTACATTATATTATTGATATTCTCTTTATTTATTTTGATACGATTTAACATTATTCTATGTGTTTTTTGTATATATTTTTTTTATACATATTTACATTATTTAATGTTCATTTTGTATATATATTTTATCCAAATTTACATTATTTTATGTGTATTTGCTTATATATTTTCATACATATTTACATTATTTTATGTGTTTTTTGTATATATATTTTTCTACGTATTTAAATTATTTTATGTGTATTTTGTATATACATTTTCATAAAAAAAATTACGTTATTTTATTGTGTGTATAAGTATATATTTTGATAAAAATTTTATACAAAATTATGCTATTTAATGTGTATTTGTATATATATTTTTATACAAATTTATATTATTTCATGTGTATTTTTCATATATTTCATTACAAATTTACCTTATTTTATGTTTATTTTGTATATTTATTTCATTCAATTTTAAATTATTTTATGTGTATATTTGTATTTGTATTTAGGTTATTTTTTGTGTATTTTGTATATATATTTTAATCCAAAATTACATTATTATATTGGTATTTTCTTAATTTAATTCGATACGAATTTAGATTATTTCATAGGTATTTTGTATACATATTTTTATACTCATTTACATTATCTAATGTGTGTTTTGTATATATATTTTTATGCAAATTTATTTTATGTTCATTTTTGTACATATATTTTTATAGAAATTTGCGTTATTTTATGTATATAGTTTTATATAAATTTACGTTATTTTATTATGCATTTTGTATATTTATATTTACACAAATACACATTCTTTTATTGGTGTATTGTTTATTTACATTTATACGAATTTACATTATTTTATGTGTATTTTGTATACATTTTTTTATACGTATTTACTTAATGTTATGTGTATTTTGTATATGTATTTTTATAGAAATCTACGTTATTTTATGTGTATTCGTATTTATATTTTGAAACAAATTTACATTATTTTATATGTATTTTGCATATCTATTTCAATACAAATTTACCTTATTGTATGTGCATTTTGTATATTTATTTTAATACAAATTGAAATATTTTATGTGTATTTTGGTATCAATAATATTATAAAAAAAACGTAAATTTGTATAAAAAATAATTAAATTAAAAAGTAATTAAATTTGTATGAAAATATATACAAAATACACACGATATAAGCTAAATTTGAATTGAAATATATATACAAAATACATGAAATAAAGTAAATTTGTATCAAAATATTTATACAAATACACATATAATAACGTAAATTTGTATGAAAATACATAAACAAAATACACATTAAATAATGTAAATACGTATAAAAAAATATGTACAAAATACACATATAATCATGTAATTCGTATGAAAATAAATAAACAAAATAACAATAAAATAATATAAATTTGTATGAGTAAACGTGTATGTTGCATATTATTTCAATACAAATTTACCTTTATATATACGCATTTTGTATATTAATTTTAATATATGTGTATTTGAATATATATTTTGATACAAATTTACATTATTTTATGTATTTTCTATATTTTTTTCAATTCAAATTTAGCTTATTTTATGTCTTTTGTATATCTATTTTCATACAAATTTAATTATTTTTGTTTATTTTTGTATATAGTTTTATATAATTTTACGTTATTTTATGTGTATTTTGTATATTTATATTTATACAAGTAAACATTCTTTTATTGGCATTTAGTTTATTTATTTTGATACGAATTTACATTATTTTATGTGTATTTTGTATACATTTTCTTATACGTATTTGCTTCATTTTATGTGTATTTTGTATATATATTTTTTATAGAAATCTACGTTATTTTATGTGTATTCGTATATATATTTTGAAACAAATTTACATTGTTTTATGTGTATTTTGCATATCTTTTTCAATACAAATTTACCTTATTGTATGTGCATTTTGTATATATTATTGTAATACAAATTTAAATATTTTATGTGTATTTTGGTATATATATTTTCATAAAAAATGCGTTGTTTTATGGGTATTTTGCATCTTTATTTTCATACAAATTTACATTATTTTATTAATATTCTATGTATTTATTTTGATACTATTTTACATTATTCTATTTTTGTTTTGTATATATTTTTTTATACATATTTACATTATTTAATGTGTATTTTCTATATATATTTCATACAAATTTACGTTATTTTAAGTGTATTTGTTTATATATTTTCATTCAAATTTACATTATTTTATGTGTATTTTGTATATGTATTTCAATAGAAATTTAACTAGTTTTATGTGTATTTTGTATATATATTTTTATACAAATTTAAATTATTTTTGTGTATTTTTTTACTAGAGTTTTATACAAATTTACAATATTTTATGTGTATTTTGTATATCTATTTTCATACAAATACACATTCTTTTATTGATATTTTGTTTATTTATTTTGATGCGAATTTACATTATTTAATGTGTATTGTGTATATATATTTTTATACGTATTTACGTCATCCTTATTGTATGTGTGCATTTTGTATATTAATTTTAATACAAATTTAATTATTCTATGTGTATTTTTGTATATGTATTTAAAAAAAAAATATGCTTTATCTTATGGGTATTTTGCATCTTTATTTTCTTACAAATCTAAATTATTTTATTGATATTCTGTGTACTTATTTTGATACGATTTTACATTATTCTATGTATAACAAAAATAAATACAGAATACACAAAAATAGATATGCAAAATACATATAACAATGTAAATTTGTTTCAAAATATATATACGAATACATATGAAATAAGGTAGATTTCTATAAAAATATACATACAAAATACACATAAAATTAAGTAAATACGTATAAAAAATGTATACAAAATACACATAAAATAATGTAAATTAGTATCTAAATAAATAAACAAAATACCAATAAAAGAATGTGTATTTGTATAAATATATATATACAAAATACACATTAAATAATATAAATTTGTTTAAAACTATACAAAATACACATGAAATGATGTAAATACGTATAAAAATATATATACAAAATACACATTAAATAATATAAACTCGCGTCAAAATAAATAAACAAAATATCAATAAAAGAATGTGTATTTGTATACAAAATACACATACAATAACCTAAATTTGTATCAAACTATATACAAAAATACACAAAATATTTTAATTTTGTATGAAAATAAATATACAAAATACACATAAAATTAGGTAAATTTGTATTGAAATACATACACAAAATACACATAAAATAATGTAAATTTGAATGAAAATACATTATCAAATACACTTAAAATAACGTAAATTTGTATAAAAATTATGTACAAAACACAAATAGAATAATGTAAAATCGTATCAAAATAAATACACAGAATATTAATAAAATAATGTAAATTTGTATGAAAATAAAGAAGCAAAATACCCATAAAATAACGCATTTTTTTTATTTATAAAAATATATACCAAAATACACATCAAAAAATTAAATTTGTATTAAAATAAATATACAAAAAACACATACAATAAGGTAAATTTGTATTGAAATAGATATGCAAAATACATATAAAACAATGTAAATTTGTTTCAAAATAAATATACGAATACACATAAAATAACGTAGATTTCAATAAAAATATATATACAAAATACACATAAAATGAAGTAAATACGTATAAAAAATGTATACAAAATACACATAAAATAATGTAAATTCGTATCAAAATAAATAAACAAAATACCAATAAAAGAATGTGTATTTGTATAAATATAAATATATAAATACATAAAATAACGTAAATTTATATAAAACTATATACAAAAATACACAGAAGTAATTAAATTTGTATGAAAATATATACAAAATACACACAAAATAAGCTAAATTTGAATTGAGATATATATACAAAATACATGAAATAAAGTAAATTTGTATCAAAATATTTATACAAATACACATATAATAACGTAAATTTGTATGAAAATATATAAACAGAATACACATTAAATAATGTAAATACGTATAAAAAAATATGTACAAAATACACATATAATCATGTAATTCGTATCAAAATAAATAAACAAAATACCAATCAATAATATAAATTTGTATGAGTAAACGTGTATGTTGCATATTTTTTCAATACAAATTTACCTTATTATATACGCATTTTGTATATTAATTTTAATACAAATTTAATTATTCGATGTGTATATTTTTGTATCTGTATTTTTATAAACATATGCTTTATTTTTTGGGTATTTTGCATCTTTATTTTCATACAAATTTACATTATTTTATTGATATTCTGCTCATTCATTTTGATACGAATTGACATTATTCTATGTGTATTTTGTATATATTTTTCATACAAATTTACGTTATTTTATGTTTATTTGTTCATATATTTTGATACAAATTTACAATATTTTATAAGTATTTTGTATATACATTTCAAAAGAAATTTACCTAGTTTTATGTGTATTTTGTATATCTATTTTCATACAAACTCAAATTATTTCTATGTATTTTTGTATATATTTTAATACAAATTTTAGTTATGTTATGTGTATTTTGTAAATTTATTTTCATTCAATTATATATTATTTTATTGGTGTTTTGTTGATTTATATTGATACGAATTTACATTATTTTATATGTACTTTGTATATATATATTTATACGCTTTTACATTATTTAATATTTATTTTGAATATATATTTTTCTACAAATTCATGGTATTTTATGTGTATTTGTATATATATTTTCAAATAAATTTACATTATTTTATGTGTATTTTGTACATATATTTTATTACAAATCTACCTTATTTTATGTTTATTTTGTATGTGTATTTTGTATACAAATTTACCTTAATATATACGCATTTTGTATATTAATTTTAATACAAATTTAATTATTCGATGTGTATTTTTGTATCTGTATTTTTATAAACATATGCTTTACTTTTTGGGTATTTTGCATCTTTATTTTCATACAAATTTACATTATTTTATTGATATTCTGCTCATTCATTTTGATACGAATGGACATTATTCTATGTGTATTTTGTATATATTTTTCATACAAATTTACGTTATTTTATGTGTATTTGTTTATATATTTTGACTCAAATTTACAATATTTTATGGGTATTTTGTATATACATTTCAAAAGAAATTTACCTAGTTTTATGTGTATTTTGTATATCTATTTTCATACAAACTCAAATTATTTCTATGTATTTTTGTATATATTTTAATACAAATTTTAGTTATGTTATTTGTATTTTGTAAATTTATTTTCATTCATATACATATTATTTTATTGGTGTTTTGTTGATACGAATTTAAATTATTTTATATGTACTTTGTATATATATATTTATACGCTTTTATATTATTTAATATTTATTTTGAATATATATTTTTATACAAATTCATGGTATTTTATGCGTATTTGTATATATATTTTTAAATAAATTTACATTATTTTATGTGTATTTTGTACATATATTTTATTACAAATCTACCTTATTTTATGTTTATTTTGTATGTGTATTTTGTATATTTATATTTATCCAAATACACATTCTTTTATTGGTATTTTGTTTATTTATTTTAATTCGAGTTTACATTATTTTATGTGTATTTTGTATACATTTTTTATACGTATTTACTTAATTTTATGTGTATTTTGTATATATATTTTTATAGAAATCTACGTTTTTTTATTTGTATTCGTATATATATTTTGAAACAAATTTACATTGTTTTATATGTATTTTTGGATATCTCTTTCAATACAAATTTACCTTATTGTATGTGCATTTTGTATATATTTATTTCAATGCAAATATAAATATTTTATGTGTATTTTGGTATATATATTTTTATAAGAAATGCGCTATTTTATGGGAATTTTGCATCTTTATTTTCATACAAATTTACATTATTTTATTAATATACGGTGTCTTTATTTTGATACGATGTTACATTATTCTATTTGTTTTTTGTATATATTTTTTTATATATATTTACATTATTTAATGTGTATCTTGCATATATATTTTATACAAATTTATTATCTATTATCTATTTTCATAGAAATACACATTCTTCTCATGATATTTTATTTATTTATTTTGACACGAATTTACATTATTTGATATGTATTTTGTATATATATTTTTATACGTATTTACATAATTTCATATGTATTTTGTATATATATTTCTCTAGAAATCTACTTTATTTTATGTGTATTTGTATATATATTTTGAAACAAATTTACATTGTTTTATATGTATTTTTGAATATCTCTTTCAATACAAATTTACCTTACTGTATATGCATTTTGTATATTTATTTCAATACAAATTTAAATATTTTATGTGTATTTTGGTAAATATATTTTTATAAAAAATGCGATAATTTTTGGGAATTTTGCATCTTTATTTTCATACAAATTTACATTATTTTATTGATATTTTGTGTATTTATTTTGAAACGATTTTACTTTATTCTATTTGTTTTTTGTATATATAATTTTTATACACATTTACATTATTTAATGTGTATCTTGCATATATATTTTATACAAATTTACGTTATTTTAAGTGTATTTGTTTATATATTTTCATTCAAATTTACATTATTTGATATGTATTTTGTATATGTATTTCAATACAAGTTTCCTAATTTTATGTGTATTTTGTATATTTCTTTTCAAACAAATTTCAATTATTTTTGTGTATTTTTGTATATAGTTTTATACAAATTTAGGCTATTTTATGTACGCATTTACATTATTTAGTGTGTGTTTTGCATATATATTTTTTTGCAAATTTACTTTATTTTATATGCATTTTTGTACATATATTTTTATAGAAATTTGCTTTATTTGTATATGTTTTCTCATACAAATTTACATTATTATATTGCTATTTTGTTTATTTATTTTGATACGAATTACATGATTATATGTGTATTTTGTACATATTTTTTATACGTATTTACATTACTTAATGTGTATTTTGTTTATATATTTTTAAACAAATCTAAGTTATTATATGTATTTGTATAAATATTTTGATACAGATTTACATTATTTTGTGTATTTTGTATGTAAATTTCAATTCAAATTTAGGTTATTTTAGCTGTATTTTGTATATATATTTTCATACAAATTTAATGACTTCTGTGTATTTTTGTATATAGTTTTACACAAATTTACGATATTTTATGTGTATTTTGTATATTTATATTTATACAAATACACATTCTTTTTCTGGTATTTTGTTTATTTATTTTGATACGATTTTTATGTATATTTTGTATTCATTTTTTTATACGTATTTACTTTATTTTATGTGTATTTTGTATATATTTTAATAGAAATCTACGTTATTTTATGTGTATTCGTATATATATTTTGAAACAAATTTACATTGTTTTATATGTATTTTGCATATCTATTTCAATACAAATTTACCTTATAGTATGTGCATTTTTTATATTTATTTTAATACAAATTTTAATATTTTATGTGTATTTTGGTATATGTATTTTTATAAAAAATGCGTTATTTTATGGCTATTTTGCATCTTTATTTTCATACAAATTTACATTATTTTATTAATATTCTCTGTATTTATTGTTGATACGATTTTACATTATTCTATTTGTGTTTTGTATATATTTTTTTATACATATTTACATTATTTAATGTGTATTTTGTATATATATTTGATACAAATTTACGTTATTTTAAGTGTATATGTTTATATATTTTCATTCAAATTTCCATTATTTTATGTGTATTTTGTATATGTATTTCAATACAAATTTACCTAATTTTTTGTGTATTTTGTATATTTATTTTCATACAAATTTAAATTATTTTTGTGTATATTTGTATATAGTTTTATACAAACTTAGGTTATTTTATGAGTATTTTGTATATCCTTTTTCATACAAATACACATTCTTTTATTGATATTTCGTTTATTTATTTTGACGAGAATTTAAATTATTTAATGTGTATTTTGTATATATATTTTTATACGTATTTACATCTTTTCATGTGTATTTTGTATATATATTTCTATAGAAATCTACGTTATTTTATGTGTAATCGTATATAGATTTTTAAAGAAATTTACACTTTTATGTGAAATTTGTATATTTTTTCAATACAAATTTACCTTATTGTACGTGCATTTTGTATATTAATTTTAATACACATTTAATTATTCTATATGTATTTTTGTATATGTATTTAAAAAAAATATGCTTTATTTTATTAGTATTTTGCTTCTTTATTTTCATACAAAATTACATTATTTTATTGATATTCTGTGTATTTATTTTGATACGATTATTCTATGTATATTTTGTATATCTATTTTATACAAATGTACGTTATTTTATGTGAATTTGTTCTCATTTCATACAAATTTACATTATTTTATGTGTATTTTGTACATGTATTTAAAAACAAATTTAAATAATTATATGTGTATTTTGTATATCTATTTTCATACAAATTGAAATTTATTTTTTTGTTTTTTTGTATATATTTTTATTCAAATTTTCGTAATTTTATGTGTATTTTGTATATTAATTTTCCTACAAATATACGTTCTTTTATCGGAATTTTGTTTATTTATTGTGATACGAATTTTATTTTTTTTACGTGTATTTGATATATATATTTTTATACTTATTTACATAATTTTATATGTATTTTGAATATATATTATCATAGATATTTACTCTATATGTTTATACAAAAAAACACAAAAATAATTTAAATTTGTATGAAAATAAATATACAAAATACACATAAAATTAGGTAAATTTGTATTTAAATACATATACAAAATACACAAAAAATAATGTAAATTTGAATGAAATTATATAAACAAATACACTTAAAATAATGTTAATTTGTATAAAATATATATAAAAAATACACATTAAATAATGAAAATATGTATAAAAAAATATATACAAAACACAAATAGTATAATATAAAATCGTATCAAAATATATACACAGAATATTAATAAAATAATGTACATTTGTATGAAATCTAAGATGCAAAATACCTATAAAATAACGCATTTTTTATAAAATTATATATACCAAAATACACATAAAATATTTGAATTTTTATTAAAATAAATATTCAAAATGCAAATACAATAAGGTAAATTTGTATTGAAATAGATATGCAAAATATATATAAACAATGTAAATTTGTTTCAAAATATATATACGAATACACATAAAATAACGTAGATTTCTATAAATATATATATACAAAATACAAATAAAATTAAGTAAATACGAATCAAAAATGTATACAAAATACACATAAAATAATGTAAATTTGTATAAGTATAAATAAACAAAATACCAATAAGAGAGTGTGTATTTGTATAAATATAAATATACAAAATGCACATATAATAACGTAAATTTGTATAAAACTATATAAAAAATACACAGAAGTAATTAAATTTGTATGAAAATAGATATACAAAATACACACCAAATAAGCTAAATTTGAGTTAAAATATATATACAAAATACATAAAATAAAGTAAATTCGTTTCAAAATATTTTTAACAAATACACATATAATAACGTAAATTTGTAAGAAAATATATAAACAAAATACACATTAAGTAATGTAAATACGTATAAAAAATATTTACAAAATACACAAATAATCAAGTCATTCGTATCAATATAAATAAACAAAAAACTAATTAAATAATGTAAAATTGTATGAGAAAACATATATAAAATACACATAAAACAACGTTTTAAGTTTCTATAAAAATATATGTATAAAAATGCACATAAAATTAATTTGCATAAAAATAATATATACAAAACACACATTAGATAATGAAAATGAGTATAAAAATATGTATAAAAAATTCCTATGAAATAATCTAAATTCGTATCGAGTTAAATTAAGAAAATAACAATAAAATAATGTAATTTTGGATGAAAATATATATAGAAAACACACATAAAATAACCTAAATACAAATACAAATATACACATTAAATAATTTAAAATTAAATGAAGTAAATATACAAAATAAACATAAAATAGGGTAAATTTGCAATGAAATATATGTAAGAATACACATAAAATAATATCAATTTGTATGAAAATATATATACAAATACACATAAAATAACATGAATTTGTATAAAATTTGTTTCAAAATATATACGAATACACACAATAAAATAAAGTAAATTTTTATGAAAATGTATATATAAAATACACATAAAATAATTTAAATACGTAGAAAAATATATATACAAAATACACATAAAATAATGTAAATTCGTAAAAAATTAAATACACAAAATTACAATAAAAGAATGTATATTTGTAGGAAAATATATATACAAAAAACAAATAAAATAGCTAAAATTTGTATAAAAATATATACAAAAATACACAAAAATAATTTAAATTTGTTTGAAAATAGATATCCAAAATACACATAAAGTTAGGCAAATTTGTATTGAAATACATTTACAAAACTCACATAAAATAATGTAAATTTGTATGAAAATATATAAACAAATACATATAAAATAACGTAACTTTGGATAAAATATATATACAAAATATACATTAAATATTTTATATATGTATAAAAATATATTATATTATATATAATTTTATTGATATTTGCGTTATTTATGTGTATTTTGTATATGTTTTCTCAAAGAAGTTTACATTATTTTATTGGTATTTTGTCTATTTATTTTGATACGAATTACATGATTATTTGTGTATTTTTTTACATTTTTTTATACGTATTTACATTATTTAATGTGTATTTTGTTTATATATTTTTATACAAATTTACGTTATTATATGTGTATTTGTATAAGGATTTTGATACAAATTTACATAATTTTTTATATTTTGTATATATATTTCAATTCAAATTTAGCTTATTTTATGTGTATATTGTATATCTATTTATTTTAATACAAAATCGAATATTTTATGTTTTTTCGTATATATATATTTCTATAAAAAATGCGTTATTTTATGGTTATTTTGCATCTTAATTTTCATACAAATTTATATTATTTTATTAATATTTTCTGTATTTATTTTGATACGATTTTACATTATTTTATTTGTGTTTTGTATATATTTTTTTATACATATTTACATTATTTAATGTGTTTTTTGTATATATATTTCATACATATTTACGTTATTTTAAGTTATTTTATGTGTATTTGTTTATATATTTTGACACAAATTTACAATATTTTATTGGTATTTTGTATATATATTTCAAAAGAAATTTGCCTAGTTTTATGTGTATTTTGAATATCTATTTTCATACAAACTCAAATTATTTATATGTATTTTTGTATATATTTCAATACAAATTTTAGTTATGTTAAGTGTATTTTGTAAATCTATTTTCATTCAAATATATATTATTTTATTGGTATTTTGTTGATTTATATTGATACGAATATATATATATATATATATATATATATATATATATATATATATATATATATATATATATATATATATATATATATATATATATATATATATATATATATATATATATATATATATATATATATATATATATATATATATATATATATATATATATATATACTTATACGCATTTACATTATTTAATATTCATTTTGAATATATAATTTTATACAAATTCATGGTATTTTATGTGTATTTGTATATATATTTTCATATAAATATACATTATTTTATGTGTATTTTGTACATATATTTCATTACAAATTTACCTTATTTTATGTTTATTTTGTATGTGTATTTTGTACATTTATATTTATACAAATACACATTCTTTTATTGGTATTTTGTTTATTTATTTTGTTTCGAATTTACATTATTTTATGTGTATTTTGTTTACATTTTTTTATACGTATTTACTTAAATTTATGTGTGTTTTGTATATATATTTTATAGAAATCTACTTTATTTTATGTGTATTCGTATATATATTTTGAAACAAATTTACATTGTTTTATATGTATTTTTGTATATCTCTTTCAATAGAAGTTTACCTTATTGTATGTGCATTTTGTGTATTTATTTCAATACAAATTTAAATATTTTATGTGTATTTTGGTATATATATTTTTATAAGAAATGCGCTATTTGATGGGAATTTTGCATCTTTATTTTCATACAAATTTACATTATTTTATTAATATTAGGTGTATATATTTTATACCTATTTACATTATTTAATGTGTATTTTGTTTATATATTTTTATACAAATTTACGTTATTATATGTGTATTTGAATATATATTTTGATGCAAATTTGCATTATTTTATGTATTTTCTATATTTATTTCAATTCTAATTTAGCTTATGTGTCTTTTGTATATCTATTTTCATACAAATTTAATTATTTTTGTTTATTTTTGTATATAGTTTTACAATTTTACGTTATGTTATGTGTATTTTGTATATTTATATTTATACAAGAACACATTCTTTTATTGGCATTTTGTTTATTTATTTTGATACGAATTTATATTATTTTATGTGTATTTTGTATACATTTTCTTATACGTATTTACTTCATTTTATGTGTATTTTGTATATATATTTTTATAGAAATCTACGTTATTTTATGTGTATTCGTATATATATTTTGAAACAAATTTACATTGTTTTATATGTATTTTGCATATTTGTGTAAATATAAATATACAAAATGCACATAAAATAAGGTAAATTTATATAAAACAATATACAAAGATACACAGAAGTAATTAAATTTGTATGAAAATAGATATACAAAATACACACAAAGTAAGCTTAATTTGAATTGAAATATATGTACAAAATACATAAAATAAAGTAAATTTGTATCAAAATATTTTTACAAATACACATATAATTACGTAAATTTTATATAAAAATATATATACAAAATACACATTAAATAATGTAATTACGTATAAAAAAATATATACAAAATACATATATAATCATGTAATTCGTATCAAAATTAATAAACAAAATACCAATAAAATAATAAATTTGTATTTGTATTTGTAAATTTGTATTGAAATATATACAAAAATACATAAAAATAATTTGAGTTTGTATGAAAATAGATATTCAAAATACACATAAAACTAGGTAAATTTCTTTTGAAATATATATACAAAATACCCATAAAATATTGTAAATTTGTCAAAATATATAAACAAATACACATAAAATAACTTAAAATAATGTAAATATGTATCAAATATATATACAAAAAACACATTAAATAATGTAAATATGTATAAAAAAAATATATACAAAACACAAATAAAATAATGTAAAATCGTATCAAAATAAATACAGGAAATATTAATAAAATAATGTAAATTTGTATGAAAATTAAGATGCAAAATACCCATAAAATAACGCATTTTTTATAAAAATATATATACGAAAAAACATAAGATATTTGATTTTGTATCAAAATAAATAGATATACAAAATACACATAAAATAAGTTAAATTTGAATTGAAATATGTATACAAAATACATAAAATAATGTAAATTTGTATCAAAATACTTATACACTTATACAAATACACATATGTATAATAACGTAAATTTGTATAAAGATATATAAACAAAATACACATTAAATAATGTAAATACGTATAAAAAAATGTACAATATACAGAAATAATCATGTAATTCGTATCAAAATAAATAGTCAAAATACCAATAAAATAATGTAAATTTCTATGAGAAAACATATACAAAATACACATAATTAACGCAAATATCAATACAAATATATATAATATAATATATTTTTATACATATTTAAAATATTTAATGTATATTTTGTATATATATTCTATCCAAATTTACGTTATTTTATATGTATTTGTTTATATATTTTCATACAAATTTACATTATTTTATGTGAGTTTTGTATATGTATTTCAATACAAATTTGCCTAACTTTATGTGTATTTTGCATATCTATTTTCAAACAAATTTAAATTATTTTTGTGTATTTTTGTATATATTTTTATACAAATTTTAGTTATTTTATTTGTTTTTTGTATATATATTTTCCTACAAATATACGTTTTTTTATTGGAATTTTGGGTATTTAATTTTTTACGAATGTACATTATTTTATGTGTATTTTATATATATATATATATATATATATATATATATATATATATATATATATATATATATATATATATATATCTATATATATATATATATATATATATATATATATATATATATTTTTTTTTCTACGTATTTAAATTATTTTATGTGTATTTTATATACATTTTCATAAAATTTATAATAAACAAAATATCAATAAAAGAATGTGTATTTGTATAAATATAAATGTACAAAATACACATACAAAATAAACATAAAATAAGGTAAATTTGTAATGAAATATATGTACAAAATACACATAAAATAATGTAAATTTATATGAAAATATATATATATATATATATACAAATACACATAAAATACCATGAATTTGTATAAAATTATATATTCAAAATAAATATTAAATAATGTAAATGCGTATAAAAATATATATAAAAATTACATATAAAATAATGTAAATTCGTATCAATATAAATCAACAAAATACCAATAAAATAATATATATTTGAATGAAAATAGATTTACAAAATACACATAACATAATTAAAATTTGTATTGAAATATATACAAAAATACATAGAAATAATTTCAGTTTGTATGAAAATAGATATTCAAAATACACATAAAACTAGGTAAATTTTTTTTAAATATATATACAAAATACCCATAAAATATTGTAAATTTGTGTCAAAATATATAAACAAATACACAAAAAATAACGTAAATTTGTATGAAAAATATATACAAAATACACATAAAATAATGTCAAATCGTATCAAAATGAATGAGCAGAATATCAATAAAATAACGTAAATTTGTATGAAAATAAAGATGCAAAATACCCATAAAATAAAACATATTTTTAAAAAAATACATATAAAAAAATACATATAGAATAATTAAATTTGTATTAAAATTAATATACAAAATGTATATACAATAAGGTAAATTTGTATTGAAAAAATATGCAAAATACACATAAAAGTGTAAATTTGTTTAAAAATCTATATACGAATACACATAATATAACGTAGATTTCTATAGAAATATATATACAAAATACACATGAAATGATGTAAATACGTATAAAAATATATATACAAAATACATATTAAATAATTTAAATTCTCGTCAAAATAAATAAACAAAATATCAATAAAAGAGTGTGTATTTGTATGAAAATAGATATACAAAATACTCATAAAATAACCTAAGTTTGTATAAAACTATATACAAAAATACACAAAAATAATTTAAATTTGTATGAAAATAAATATACAAAATACACATAAAATTATTTTGTATATCTATTTTATACAAATGTACATTATTTTATGTGAATTTGTTTTCATTTCATACAAATTTACATTATTTTATGTGTATTTTGTACATGTATTTAAATACAAATTTAACTAATTATATGTGTATTTTGTATATCTATTTTCATTTAAATTGAAATTTATTTTTTTGTTTTTTTGTATATATTTTTATTCAAATTTTCGTAACCTTATAAAAATATATATACCAAAATACACATAAAATAGTTAAATTTGCATTGAAATAAATATACAAAATGCACATACAATAAGGTAAATTTGTATTGAAAGAGATATGCAAAAATACATATAAAACAATGTAAATTTGCTTCAAAATATATATACGAATACAAATAAAAAAACGTAGATTTTTATAAAAATGTATATACAAAATACATATAAAATTAAGTAAATACGTATAAAAAAAATGTATACAAAATTCACATAAAATAATGTAAATTCGAATTAAAATAAATAAACAAAATACCAATAAAAGAAAGTGTATTTGGATAAATCTAAATATACAAAATACACATACAAAATAAACATAAAATAAGGTAGATTTGTAATAAAATATATGTACAAAATACACATAAAATAATGTAAATTTATATGAAAATATATATACAAATACACATAAAATACCATGAATTTGTATAAAAATATATATTCAAAATAAATATTAAATAATGTAAAAGCGTATAAAAATATATATACAAAGTACATATACAATAATGTAAATTCGTTTCAATATAAATCAACAAAACACCAATAAAATAATATATATTTGAATGAAAATAAATTTACAAAATACACATAACATAACTAAAATTTGTATTAAAATATATAAAAAAATACATAGAAATAATTTGAGTTTGTATAAAAAAAAATATACAAAATACACATAAAACTAGGTAAATTTCTTTTGAAATGTATATACAAAATACCCATAAAATATTGTAATTTTGTGTCAAAATATATAAACAAATACACATAAAATAACGTAAATTTGTATGAAAAATATATACAAAATACACATAGAATAATGTCAATTCGTATCAAAATGAATGAGCAGATTATCAATAAAATAATGTAAATTTGTATGAAAATAAAGATGCAACATACCCAAAAAATAAAGCATATGTTTATAAAAATACAGTTACAACTAACACATCGAATAATTAAATTTGTATTAAAATTAATATACAAAATGCGTATATACTAAGGTAAATTTGTATTGAAAAAATATGCAACATACACGTTTACTCATACAAATTTATATTATTTTATTGTTATTTTGTTTATTTATTTTGATACGAATTACATGATTGTATGTGTATTTTGTACATATTTTTTATACGTATTTACATTATTTAATGTGTATTTTGTTTATATATTTTCATACAAATTTACGTTATTATATGTGTATTTGTATAAATATTTTGATATAAATTACTTTATTTTATGTATTTTGTATATATATTTCAATTCAAATTTAGCTTATTTTGTGTGTGTTTTGTATATATTTTCATACCAATTTAATTACTTCTGTGTATTTTTGTATATAGTTTTATATAAATTTACATTATTTTATGTGTATTTTGTATATTTATAATTATACAAATACACATTCTTTTATTGGTATTTTGTTTATTTATTTTGATACGAATTTACATTATTTTATGTGTATTTTGTATACATTTTTTTTATACGTATTTACTTCATTTTATGTGTATTTTGTATATATATTTTTATAGAAATCTACGTTATTTTATGTGTATTCGTATATATATTTTGAAACAAATTTACATTGTTTTATGTGTATTTTGCATATCTATTTCAATGAAAATTTACCTTATAGTATGTGTTTTTTGTATATTTATTTTAATACAAATTAATTTTTTCATGTGTATTTTGGTATATATATTTTTATAAGAAAATGCTTTATTTAATGGGTATTTTGCATCTTTATTTTCATACAAATTTACATTCTTTTATTAATATTCTGTGTATTTATTTTGATACGATTTTACATTGTTCTATTTGTGTTTTGTATATATTTTTTTATACACTATACATTATTTAATGTGTATTTTGTATATTTTAAAACAAATTTACGTTATTTTATGCGCATCTGTTAAAATATTTTGATACAAATTTACATTATTTTATGTATTTTGTATATATATTTCAATACAAATTTAGTTTATTTTATGTATATTTTGTATATCTATTTTCATTCGTATCAAAATAAATAAACAAAATAGCAATAAAATAATGTAAATTTGTATGAGAAAACATATACAAATACACATAAAATAACGCAAATTTCTAAAAAAATATATGTACAAAAATGCACAAAAAATATAGTAAATTTACATAAAAATATATATACAAAACACACATTAAATAATGTAAATGCGTACATAAAATCACCTAAATTTGTATAAAACTATATACAAAAATACACAAACATATTTAAAATTTGTATGAAAAGAAATATACAAAATACACATAAAATTAGGTAAATTTGTAATTGAAATACATATACAAAATACACATAAAATAATGTAAATTTGAATGAAAATATATAAACAAATACACTTAAAATAACGTAGATTTCTATAAAATATATATGCAAGATACACATTAAATAATGTAAATGAGTATAAAAAAAATATATACAAAAAAGAAATAGAATAATGTAAAATCCTATCAATATAAACACACAGAATATCAATAAAATAATGTAAATTTGTATGAAAAGAAAGATGCAAAATTCCCATAAAATAGCGCATTTTTTATAAAAATATTTATACCAAAATACACATAAAATATTTAAATTTGTATTGAAATAAATATACAAAATGCATATACAGTAAGGTAAATATGTATTGAAAGAGATATTCAAAAATACATATAAAACAAAGTTAATTTGTTTCAAAATATATATACGAATACACATAAAATAACGAAGATTTCTATAGAAATATATATACAAAATACACATGTAATTATGTAAATACGTATAAAAATATATATACAAAATACATATCTAGGTAAATTCGTGTCAAAATAAATAAACAAAATATCATGAAAAGAATGTGTATTTGCATGAAAATAAATAATAGATAATAAATTTGTATGAAATATATATGCAAGATACACATTAAATAATGTAAATA
Organism: Eriocheir sinensis; assembly: GCF_024679095.1. Taxonomy (NCBI): domain Eukaryota; kingdom Metazoa; phylum Arthropoda; class Malacostraca; order Decapoda; family Varunidae; genus Eriocheir; species Eriocheir sinensis. The sequence goes on along the minus strand of NW_026110984.1, from coordinate 631,037 downwards.
TGTATAAAAAAAAAATATATATACAAAAAACAAATAGAATAATGTGGAATCGTAAGAAAAGAAATACACCGAATATTAATAAAATAGTGTAAATTTGTATGAAAATAAAGATGCAAAATTCCCATCAAATATCGCATTTCTTATAAAAATATATATACCAAAATACACATAAAATATTTAAATTTGTATTGAAATAAATATACAAAATGCACATACAATAACGTAAATTTGTATTGAAAGAGATATGCAAAAATACATATAAAACAATGTAAATTTGTTTCAAAATATATATACGAATACACATAAAATAACGTAGATTTCTATAAAAATATATATACAAAATACACATAAAATTAAGTAAATACGTATAAAAATAGATATATAAAATACACATAGAATAATGGAAAATTGTTTAAAAAAAAAACCCCAGAATATAAATAAAATAATGTAAATGCAAAATGGTATTTTATGTGTATTTGTATATATATTTTCATATAAATTTATATTATTTTATGTGTATTTTGTACATATATTTCATTACAAATTTACCTTATTTTATGTTTATTTTGAATGTGTATTTTGTACATTTATATTTATACAAATACAGATTCTTTTATTGGTATTTTGTTTATTTATTTTGTTTCGAATTTACATTATTTTATGTGTATTTTGTTTACATTTTTTTATACGTATTTACTTAATTTTCGTACATATATTTTGAAACAAATTTACATTGTTTTATATGTACAATAAGGTAAATTTGTATTGAAATAGATATGCAAAATACATATAAAGCAATGTAAATTTGTTTCAAAATATGTATACGAATACACATAAAATAACGTAGATTTCTATAAAAATATATATAGAAAATACACATAAAATGAAGTAAATACGTATAAAAAAATGTATACAAAATACACATAAAATAATGTAAATTCGTATCAAAATAAATAAACAAAATACCAATAAAAGAATGTGTACTTGTATAAATATAAATATACAAAATACACATAAAATAACGTAAATTTATATAAAACTACATACAAAAATACACAGAAGTAATTAAAATTGTATGAAAATATATACAAAATACACAAAAAATAAGCTAAATTTGAATTGACATATATATACAAAATACATGAAATAAAGTATATTTGTATCAAAATATTTATACAAATACACATATAATAACGTAAATTTGTATGAAAATATATAAACAAAATACACATTAAATAATGTAAATACGTATAAAAAAATGTGTACAAAATACACATATAATCATGTAATTCGTATCAAAATAAATAAACAAAATACCAATAAAATAATATAAATTTGTATGAGTAAACTACTATAAATATAAATGTACAAAATACACATACAAAATAAACATAAAATAAGGTAAATTTGTAATGAAATATATGTACAAAATACACATAAAATAATGTAAGTTGATATGAAAATATATATACAAATATACATAAAATACCATGAATTTGTATAAAATTATATATTCAAAATAAATATTAAATAATGTAAATGCGTATAAAAATATATATAAAAAGTACATATAAAATAATGTAAATTCGTATCAATATAAATCAACAATATACCAGTAAAATAATATATATTTGAATGAAAATAGATTTACAAAATACACATAACATAACTAAAATTTGTATTGAAATATATACAAAAATACATATCAATAATTTGAGTTTGTATGAAAATAGATATTCAAAATACACATAAAACTAGGTAAATTTCTTTAGAAATATATATTCAAAATATCCATAAAATATTGTAAATTTGTGTCAAAATATATAAACAAATACATATAAAATAACGTAAATTTGTATGAAAAATATATACAAAATACATTTAGAATAATGTCAAATCGTATCAAAATGAATGAGCAGAATATCAATAAAATAACGTAGACTTGTATGAAAATAAAGATGCAAAATACCCATAAAATAAAGCATATTTTTTAAAAATACATATACAAAAATACACATAGAATAATTAAATTTGTATTAAAATTAATATACAATATGCATATACAATAAGGTAAATTTGTATTGAAAAAATATGCAAAATACACATAAAAGTGTAAATTTGTTTAAAAATCTATATACGAATACACATAATGTAACGTAGATTTCTATAGAAATATATATACAAAATACACATGAAATGATGTAAATACGTATAAAAATATATATACAAAATACACATTAAATAATTTAAATTCTCGTCAAAATAAATAAACAAAATATCAATAAAAGAATGTGTATTTGTATGAAAATAGATATACAAAATACTCATAAAATAACCTAGGTATGTATAAAACTATATACAAAAATACACAAAAATAGTTTAAATTTGTATGAAAATAAATATACAAAATGCACATAAAATTAGGTAAATTTGTATTAAAATACATATACAAAATACACATAAAATAATGGAAATTTGAATGAAAATATATAAACATATACACTTAAAATAACGTAAATTTCTATCAAATATATATATATATATATATATATATATATATATATATATATATATATATATATATATATATATATATATATATATATATATATATATATATATATATATATATATATATATATATATATATATATATATATATATATATATATATATACAAAATACTAATTAAATAATGTAAATATGTATAAAAAAATATATACAAAACACAAATAGAATAATGTAAAATCGTATCAAAATAAATACACAGAACATTAATTAAATAATGTAAATTTGTATGAAAATAAAGATGCAAAATAGCCATAAAATAACACATTTTTTATAAAAATATATATACCAAAATACACATAAAATATTAAAATTTGTATCAAAATAAATATAAAAATGCACGTACTGTAAGGTAAATTTGTATTGAAATAGTATGCTAAATACATATAAAACAATGTAAATTTGTATTAAAATATATAAACGAATACACATAAAATAACGTTGATTTCTATATAAATATATACAAAATACACATAAAATGAAGTAAATACGTATAAAAAAAATGAATACAAAATAAACATAAAAATCGTATCAAAATAAATAAACAAAATACCAGTAAAAGAATGTGTATTTGTATAAATATAAATATACAAAATACACATAAAATATCGTAAATTTGTATAAAACTATGTACAAAAATACACAGAACAAATACACTTTCTTTTATTGGTATTTTGCTTATTTATTTTGTTTCGAATTTATATTATTTTATGTGTATTTTGTTTACATTTTTTTATACGTATTTACCTAATTTTATGTGTATTTTGTATATATATTTTTATAGATATCTACGTTATTTTATGTGTATTCGTATATATATTTTGAAACAAATTTACATTGTTTTATATGTATTTTTGCATATCTCTTTCAATAGAAGTTTACCTTATTGTATGGGCATTTTGTATATTTATTTCAATACAAATTTAAATATTTTATGTGTATTTTGGTAAATATATTTTTATAAGAAATGCGCTATTTGATGGGAATTTTGCATCTTTATTTTCATACAAATTTACATTATTTTATTAAAATTCGGTGTATTTATTTTGATACGATTTTACATTATTCTATTTGTTTTTTGTATATATTTTTTTTTATACATATTTACATTATATAATATGTATCTTGCATATATATTTGATACAAATTTATTATCTATTATTTATTTTCATACAAATACACATTCTTTTCATGATATTTTGTTTATTTATTTTGACACGAATTTACATTACTTAATATGTATTTCATATATATATTTTTATACGTATTTACATAATTTCATGTGTATTTTGTATATATATTTCTATAGAAATCTACGTTATTTTATGTGTATTCGTATATATATTTTGAAACAAATTTACACTGTTTTATTTGTATTTTGCGTTTTTTTTTTCAATACAAATTTACCTAATTGTATGTGTGCATTTTGTATATTAATTTTAATACAAATTTAATTATTCTGTGTATTTTTGTATATGTATTTTTTTAAAAAAATATGCTTTATCATATGGGTATTTTGCATCTTTATTTTCATACAAATTTAAATTATTTTATTTATATTCTGTGTACTTATTTTGATACGATTTTACATTATTCTATGTATAACAAAAATAAGTACAGAATACACAAAAATAGATATGCAAAATACATATAAACAATGTAAATTTGTTTCAAAATATATATACGAATACACATGAAATAAGGTAGATTTTTATAAAAATATATATACAAAATACACATAAAATTAAGTAAATACGTATAAAAAATGTATACAAAATACACATAAAAAAATCTAAATTAGTATAAACAAAATAAACAAAATACCAATAACAGAATGTGTATTTGTATCAATATATATATATATATATATATATATATATATATATATATATATATATATATATATATATATATATATATATATATATATATATATATATATATATATATATATATATATATATATACAAAATACACATTATATAATATAAATTTGTTTAAAACTATACAAAATACACATGAAATGATGTAAATACGTATAAAAATATATATACAAAATTCACATTAAATAATGTAAATTCGCGTCAAAATAAATAAACAAAATATCAATAAAAGAATGTGTATTTGTATGAAAATATATATACAAAATACACATAAAATAACCTAAATTTGTATCAAACTATATACAAAAATACACAAAAATATTTTAAATTTGTATGAAAATATACAAAATACACATAAAATTAGGTAAATTTGTATTAAAATACATACACAAAATACACATAAAATAATGTAAATTTGTATGAAAATACATAAACAAATACACTTAAAATAACGTAAATTTGTTTTAAAAAAATATGTAAAAAACACAAATAGAATAATGTAAAATCGTACCAAAATATATACACAGAATATTGATAAAATAAAGTAAATTTGTATGAAAATAAAGAGGCAAAATACCCATAAAATAACGCATTTTTTTTCTTTATAAAAATATATATACCAAAATACACATCAAAAAATTAAATTTGTATTAAAATAAATATACAAAAAACACATACAATAAGGTAAATTTGTATTGAAATAGATATGCAAAATACATATCAAACAATGTAAATTTGTTTCAAAATATATATACGAATACACATTAAATAACGTAGATTTCTATAAAAATATATATTCAAAATACACATAAAATGAAGTAAATACGTATAAAAAAATGTATACAAAATACACATAAAATAATGTCAATTCGTATCAAAATAAATAAACAAAATACCAATAAAAGAATGTGTATTTGTATAAATATAAATATACAAAATACACATAAAATAACGTAAATTTATATAAAACTATATACAAAAATTTGTATCAAAATATTTATACAAATACACATATAATAACGTAAATTTGTATGAAAATATATAAACAAAATACGAATTAAATAATGTAAATACGTATAAAAAAATATGTACAAAATACACATATAATCATGTAATTCGTATCAAAATAAATAAACAAAATACCAATAAAATAATATAAATTTTGATGAGTAAACGTGTATGTTGCATATTTTTTCAATACAAATTTAACTTATTATATACGCATCTTGTATATTAATTTTAATACAAATTTAAATATTCGATGTGTATTTTTGTATTTGTATTTTTATAAACATATGCTTTATTTTTTGGGTATTTTGCATCTTTATTTTCATACAAATTTACATTATTTTATTGATATTCTGCTCATTCATTTTGATACCAATTGACATTATTCTATGTGTATTTTGTGTATATTTTTCATATAAATTTACGTTATTTTATGTGTATTTGTTTATATATTTTGACGCAAATTTACAATATTTTATGGGTATTTTGTATATATATTTCAAAAGAAATTTACCTAGTTTTATGTGTATTTTGAATATCTATTTTCATACAAACTCAAATTATTTCTATGTATTTTTGTATATATTTCAATACAAATTTTAGTTATGTTATGTGTATTTTGTAAATCTATTTTCATTCAAATATATATTATTTTATTGGTATTTTGTTGATTTATATTGATACGAATTTACATTATTTTATAAAATGTACTTTTTTTATATATTTTTGTACGCATTTACATTATTTAATATTTATTTTGAATATATAATTTTATATAAATTCATGGTATTTTATGTGTATTTGTATATATATTTTCATATGAATTTACATTATTTTATGCGAATTTTGTACATATATTTCATTACAAATTTACCTTATTTTATGTTTATTTTGTATGTCTATTTTGTACATTTATATTTATACACGTTTCTTTAAACAAATTTAAATTATTTTATTGATATTCTGTGTACTTATTTTGATACGATTTTACATTATTCTATGTATAACAAAAATAAATATATACAAAAATACACAAAAATAATTTAAATTTGATTGAAAATAGATATGCAAAATATGTGTATTTTGTATATATATTTCAATTCAAATTTAGCTTATTTTGTGTGTATTTTGTATATTTTCATACAAATTTAATTACTTCTGTGTATTTTTGTATATAGTTTTATATAAATTTACGTTATTTTATGTGTATTTTGTATATTTATATTTATACAAATACACATTCTTTTATTGGTATTTTGTTTATTTATTTTGATACGAATTTACATTATTTTATGTGTATTTTGCATACATTTTTTTATACGTATTTACTTCATTTTATGTGTATTTTGTATATATATTTTTATAAAAATCTACGTTATTTTATGTGTATTCGTATATATATTTTGAAACAAATTTACATTGTTTTATATGTATTTTGCATATCTATTTCAAAACAAATTTACCTTATTGTATGTGTTTTTTGTATATTTATTTTAATACTAATTTAATTTTTTGATGTGTATTTTGGTATATATATTTTTAGAAATAAAAAAAATGCGTTATTTTATGGGTATTTTGCTTCTTTATTTACATACAAATTTACATTATTTTATTAATATTCTGTGTATTTATTTTGATACGATTTTACATTATTCTATTTGAGGCGCGCGGTGCAACAACGACGTAACCGAGAAATGGAAGTTTTGAGAAAAACGCGCTCAAAGTTAAACACTGATTGCGCAATAGGATACCCTTAAATAAGTAAGTATTATACATCATTTGAAAGGTCTTGGGTAGTTCTGTTTGGTGATGTAGGTTTCGAAGTGATAGGTGACGATTTTGGGTGGATGACATACGTGTTAATTAACGGGTATACCGTAGGTAATAATTTTTTTCACGATATTGTTTTCATTTGTTAATATTGTGTTAGAGCCTATTACACATAGTATTAGGTGAAAGTTTTATGAAGATTGGTACATAAATAAATTTTTTATGAATTTTTTTCCGAGCGTAAAAAATAAAACTTACTCATTACCGGCACGTTATTACTCCTACCATAACTTTGACGACCTGCTATGACTAACAGTGTGTAATGCTGATATTTTATGTTTGTGCATGCATTCTGGTAAGTATTAATGGAAAGCCGCTATGTCAAGAACATTATGAAGAAACGATTTTTTTTTTTTTGTATTCAATGAATATAGTTGGCTCTCATCCTTTACACTGGCTTGAGACAGTTAAGTTCATTACCAGGATACGTCTGTTTGATCCTGGCAATGCCCTTAGCGGATTTACCAACCCTTTAAATCCCCCTTCAACCCACTAAGTCGGGTTGACTGGGGATTTAAAAAACTTACGTAAGGCTGGTGGCCACAGCAAGATGCTGTGACACTTTCGTCTGCACTCTAGTAGTCCAGCAAGTCGTCATCGTGAATTTCCGGGTCGTCAGGGTTGTTCTCCTCAGCGGCAGCCTGGGCAGCAAACAAGTCCCGGTACCATCCCTTGTGAGACAGAGGGATGAACTGCAGCAGGTGGTTGAGGTCGGTCAACTTGTCCTGCCGCAAGGCCACTCCCCGGGGGTACTTCACAGGAAGTTCCACGGCAGACAGGTCGAACATCTCGGGGTTGTAGGCCGTCCTCTTCCCTTTCTGCAGCTTGACTGTCTGCGACACACCCTCCTCCTCTCCGTCCTCGAAGTAGCTGTGGTGGATCCGGAAGCCCTGCTTGTAGTCCGCCTTGTACACGAACAGCCTGCCCTCCTTGAAGTTGGACTTGGCCACCTGGGTCTTGGTGATGCACGCCTGGAGGGGAAGGAGGTCGAAGAACATCTCCGACGTCATCTCCACCACAGTGAAGGGGTTCCTCTGCCTCGCTTCCCGCATCAGCTCGATGTAGTGGTCGGTGGTGTAGACCTCACGAGGTCTGAAGAACTTCTCCAGGTGGCCGAAGTCTTGGTCGCAGGGCATGTAGGAGTGGCCAGGCATCATAAAGTAATGCTTGACCAGGTCAAACCGTTGGCTGTGTACGAGGCGGAGCAGCTGCAGGCACAGGTTGATGTTTTTATTCTGCCCACCACAGTTGTCGGAGAAGATGACCAGCTTGTTGACGGTGCGAGGGATGAAGTTCTCGATGTAGTGGACGAGGCAGCTGGCGATCTCACACGATCCCCTCTTGGCAACAGCCTCGTTCCACACGTACAACAAAGGTCGTGCAGCACCTGTGAGGTCGTGTATCCCGAAGTTGTATGTCCAAATCTTGCGCTTGTAGTAGGCGACGTTGGTGGTGAGACGTGGAGTGACCAGGGTCTGCTGCAGGTCCATGCAGATCGCCGCCTGCGTGTCGTCCCTCACCTCGCTGTACACCTGCAGCAGATTCCTGGCGGCCTTGTAACGGGCTTGATGCAAAGCCCATTGCAGGTTCAGCTGGTTCTCCTTCCCCACGTCCTTCTCCGCCTTCGCCACCTCGACCTGGACACGAAACTTGTCACAGATGCTGCACGTGTCGACCTTGGGAGGGCTGGTACCGATGTTGAACTCGTAGAGCTTCCGCTTGTAGCCGTCAAAGCTCATCACCATGTCGTCCTCAACACCCTTCTCCTCACACCAGTGCTTGAAGAGGGAGTAACAGTGGGCCTGGGTGAAGTCGGGAGGCAGGTACATCTTGTTGCGTGACTTGGCACGGGAGTAGTGTGACGAGCAGAGAGGAAGGGACTTGATGTGCTCCTGTGCAAGCCGCTCGACGTCGTCAGGTTTCTTGTTGTGAGGGTGGCCGTGAGTCCCGCGCTGGTCGCCTGCAGCCACACCTGTGTCCCCCAACTTCTTGAGGACAGTAAGGACTCGCTTGTCACTTAAGGCGTGGATGCTAAGAAACGCCTTCTTGCAGACGACCACCCTCTTGCTGTCGACGTTCACACCATACTCCAGCGTCGCCTTCCTCCTGCTGCCAGCTCCCACACCCGATGTCTTCACCTCCTTCGACAGGACCATGGTGACAATGTAGGCTGACTGCGCGTTGTAGTCCCCCATCTTCCAGTACTCGGAGAAGATACGCTGCACAACTTCCTCTCAAACATTCAGGAAGCAGCCCTTAGGACAAAAACATGTTGGTCAAACCTGCTTCGCCGCCACAGTCTTCCCCGTGTTCAGCCCCACGTATTCCTGCCCGGAGTTCCTCTTCCTCTTAGCCAGGTTCCTCTTCCACTGCGTCTCATCCCTCCTCTTCCTCATCTGCAGCTCGTCCCCTGGACGTTCAGGACGCTCTTCCACGGCAGGAACGGAGGTGGAAGTGCTGGGAGAAGCCATAGTTGCGTAGAGAGTCACGAGAAAGGTAGCGTGCGTCTGTGCTCTGGCGTGTTAAAAGGCAGAGTGGATGAGCACGTGGTGAGTGTGTCACCATGGCAACGGTGCTGTGATTGGCTCCCCCGCCCCGGGCGGCTGCCACCGCGCCGCTGATTGGCCATACGCACGTGAGGCTGGGAGGAGCAGGTTGCGTCGTTGTTGTACCGCTTTCGAGATGTTAGTCCAGAGAAATTTTCTCCGCACTACGCTCGACTTTGAGCCTTAGTACAGGTGCTTAGATGGTCGAATATGACTTGGCCGACATCACCACGAGACTTTTACACCCTTCTACCACACGGAGCAGGCACAAACACGAAATCTCAAATTTCACGGTTACGTCGTTGTTGCATTTGTGGTTTGTACATATTTTTTTATACAAATTTACGTTATTTTAAGTGTATTTGTTTATGTATTTTCATTGAAATTTACATTATTTTATGTGTATTTTGTGTATGTATTTCAATACAAATTTCCCTAATTTTATGTGTATTTTGTATATTTATTTCCATGGAAATTTAAAATATTTTTGTGTATTTTTGAATATAGTTTGATACAAATTTAGGTTATTTTATGTGTATTTTGTATATCTATTTTCATACAAATACACATTTTTTTATTTAAATGTTGTTTATAATTAAATTTGTATTAAAATTAATATACAAAATGCACATACAATAAGGTAAGTTTGTATTGAAAAAAAAAAACGCAAAATACACATAAAACAGTGTAAATTTGTTTCAAAATATTTATACGAATACACATAAAATAACGTTGATTTCTATAGGAATATATATACAAAATACACATGAAATGATGTAAATACGTATGAAAATATATATACAAAATAAACATTAAATACTATAAATTCGCGTCAAAATAAATAAACAAAATATCAATAAAAGAATGTGTATTTGTATGAAAATAGATATACAAAATACACATAAAATAACCTAAATTTGTATCAAACTATATAAAAAATACACAAAAATATTTTAAATTTGTATGAAAATATATATACAAAAATACACATAAAATTAGGTAAATTTGTATTGAAATACATATAAAAAATACACATAAAATAATGTAAATTTGAATGAAAAGACATAAACAAATACACCTAAAATAACGTAAATTTGTATAAAAAAATATATACAAAACACAAATAGAAAAATGTAAAATCGTATCAAAATAAATACACAGAATATTAATAAAATAATGTAAATTTGTATGAAAATAAAGAGGCAAAATACCCATAAAATAACGCATTTTTTTTTTATAAAAATATATATACCAAAATACACATACAAAATTAAATTTGAATTAAAATAAATATATAAAAAACACATACAATAAGGTAAATTTGTATTGAAATAGATATGCAAAATACATATAAAACAATGTAAATTTGTTTCAAAATATATGTACGAATACACATAAAATAACGTAGATTTCTATAAAAATATATATACAAAATACACATAAAATGAAGTAAGTAGAATAAAAAAATGTGTACAAAATACACATTAAATAATGTAAATTCGTATCAAAATAAATATACAAAATACCAATAAAAGGATGTTTATTTGTATAAATATAAATATACAAAATACACATAAAATAACGTAAATTTATATAAAACTATATACAAAAATACACAGAAGTATTTTAATTTGTATGAAAAGAGATATACAAAATAAGGTAAATTCGTTTCAAATTCTATAAACAAAATTCAGATAAAAGAACGTATATTTGTAGAAAAAATAAATATACAAAATACACATGAAATAACGAAAATTTGTATGAAAATATATAAAAAAATAAACAAAAATAATTTAAATTTGTATGAAAATAAATATACAAAATACACATGTATTTTGTATATCTATTTTCACACAAATTTAATTACTTTTGTGTATTTTTGCATATAGTTTTATATAAATTTATGTTATTTTATTTGTATTTTGTATATTTATATTTATACAATACACATTCTTTTATTAATATTTTTTTTATTTATTTTGATACGAGTTTACATTATTTTATGTGTATTTTGTATACCTTTTTTATACGTATTTACTTCATTTTATGTGTATTTTGTATATTTATTTTCATAGAAATCTACGTTATTTTATGTGTATTCGTATATATATTTTGAAAAAATTTATATTATTTTATATGTATTTTGCATATCTATTTCAATACAAATTTACGTTATTTTATGTGCATTTTGTATATTTATTTTAATACAAATTGAAATATTTTATGTGTGTCTTGGTATAAATATTTTTATAAAAAATGTGTTATTTTATGGGTATTTTGCATCTTAATTTTCATACAAATTAACATTATTTTATTAATATTCTGTGTATTTATTTTGATACGATTTTACATTATTTTATTTGTGTTTTGTATATATTTTTTTATACATATTTACATTATTTAATGTGTATTTGTTTATATATTTATTTCAAATTTACATTATTTTATGTGTATTTTGTAAATGTATTTCAATACAAATTTACCTAATGTTATGTGTATTTTGGATATTTATTTTCATACAAATTAAAATTATTTTTGTGTATTTTTGTATATAGTTTTATACAAATTTAGGTGATTTTATGTGTATATTCCATATCTATTTTCATACAAATACACATTTTTTTATCGATATTTTGTTTATTTATTTTGACGCGAATTTACATTATTTAATGTGTATTTTATATATATATATATATATATATATATATATATATATATATATATATATATATATATATATATATATATATATATATATATATATATATATATATATATATATATATATATATATATATATATATATATATATATATATATATATATATATATATATATATATTACATCATTTGATGTGTATTTTGTATATATATTTCTATAGAAATCTACGTTGATTTATGAGTATTCGTATATAGATTTTGAAATAAATTTACACTGTTTTATGTGTATTTTGCTTATTTTTTCAATACAAATATACCTTATTGTATATGCATTTTGTATATTAATTTTAATACAAATTTAGTTATGCTATGTGTATTTTTGTATATGTATTTTAAAAAAAAAATGGTTTATTTTATGGGTATTTTGCATTTTTATTTTCATACAAATTTACATTATTTTATTTATATTCTGTTTATTTTTTTTTGAAACAATTTTACATTTTTCTATGTGTATTTTGTATATCTATTTTTATACGTATTTACTTAATTTTATGTGTATTTTGTATATATATTTTTATAGAAATCTACGTTATTTTATGTGTATTCGTATATATATTTTGAAACAAATTTACATTGTTTTATATGTATTTTTGCATTTCTATTCCAATACAAGTTTACCTTATTGTATGTGGATTTTGAATATTTATTTCAATACAAATTTAAATATTTTATGTGTATTTTGGTATATATATTTTTATAATAAATGCGCTATTTGATGGGAATTTTGCATCTTTATTTTCATACAAATTTACATTATTTTATTAATATTCGGTGTATTTATTTTGATACGATTTCACATTATTTTATTTGTTTTTTTGTATATATTTTTTTATACATATTTACATTATTTAATGTGTATTTTGCATATATATTTTATACAAATTTATTATCTATTATTTATTTTCATACAAATACACATTCTTTTCATGATATTTTGTTTATTTATTTTGACACGAATTTACCTAGATATGTATTTTGTATATATATTTTTATACCTATTTACATAATTTCATGTGTATTTTGTATATATATTTCTATAGAAATCTACGTTATTTTATGTGTATTCGTATATATATTTTGAAACAAATTTACTTTGTTTTATATGTATTTTTGAATATCTCTTTTATTACATATTTACCTTACTGTATATGCATTTTGTATATTTATTTCAATACAAATTTAAATATTTTATGTGTATTTTGGTATATATATTTTTATAAAAAAATGCGCTATTTTATGGGAATTTTGCATCTTTCTTTTCATACAAATTTACATTATTTTATTGATATTCTGTGTATTTATATTGATAGGATTTTACATTATTCTATTTCTTTTTTGTATATATTTTTTTATACACATTTACATTATTTTATATATATATTTTATACACTTTTACGTTATTTTAAGTGTATTTGTTTATATATTTTCATTTAAATTTACATTATTTTATGTGTATTTTGTATATGTATTTCAATACAAATTTACCTAATTTTATGTGTATTTTGTATATTTCTTTTCATACAAATTTTAAATATTTTTGTGTATTTTTGTATATAGTTTTATACAAATTTAGGTTATTTTATGTACGCATTTACATTATTTAATGTGTGTTTTGTATATATATTTTTTATGCAAATTTACTTTACTTTATGTGCATTTTTGTACATATATTTTTTTAGAAATTTGCGTTATTTTTTGTGAATTTGTATATGTTTTCTCATACAAATTTACATTATTTTATTGCTATTTTGTTTATTTATTTTGATACGAATGAAAATAGATATACAAAATATACATAAAATTAACTAAATTTGTATTGAAATATATATACAAAATACAGAAAATAATGTAAATTTGTATCAAAACATTTTAACAGATGCGCATAAAATAACGTAAATTTGTTTTAAAATATACAAAATAAACATTAAATAATGTAAATATGTATAAAAAAATATATACAAAACACAAATAAAATAATGTAAAATCGTATCAAAATAAATACACAGAATATTAATAAAACAATGTAAATTTGTATGAAAATAAAGATGCAAAATACCCATTAAATAACGCATTTTTAATAAAAATATATATACCATAATACACATGAAAAAATTAATTTGTATTAAAATAAATATACAAAATACACATACAATAAGGTAAATCTGTATTGAAATAGATATGCAAAATACATATAAAACAATGTAAATTTGTTTCAAAATATATATACACATAAAATAACGTAGATTTGTATAAAAATACATATACAAAATACACATAAAATGAAGTAAATACGTATAAGAAAATGTATTCAAAATACATATAAAATTATGTAAATTCGTATCAAAATAAATAAACAAAATACCAATAAAAGAATGTGTATTGGTATCAATATAAATATACAAAATACACATAAAATAACGTAAATTTGTATAAAACTATATACAAAAATACACAGAAGTAATTAAATTCGTATGAAAATATATATACAGAATACAGATAAAATAAGCTAAATTTGAATTGAAATGTATATACAAAATACATAAAATAATGTAGATTTGTATCAAAATATTTATAAAAATACATATATTAACGTAAATTTTGATACGATTTTACATTATTCTATTTGTGTTTTGTATATATTTTTTTATACATATTTACATTATTTAATGTGTATTTTGTATATATATTTCATACAAATTTACGTTATTATATGTGAATTTGTTTATATATTTTCTTTCAAATCTACATTATTTTATGTGTATTTTGTATATGTATTTCAATACAAATTAACATAATTTTATGTGTATTTTGTATATTTCTTTTCATACAAATTTAAATTATTTTTGTGTATTTTTGTATATAGTTTTATACAAATTTAGGTTATTTTATGTACGCATTTACATTATTTAATGTGTGTTTTGTATATATATTTTTATCCATAGTTGCTTTATTTTACGTTCATTTATGGACATATATTTTTATAGAAATTAGCGTTATTTTATATGTATTTGTATATGTTTTCTCATACAAATTTACATTATTTTATTGATATTTTTTTTATTTAGTTTGATACGAATTAAATGATTATATATGTATTTTGTACATATTTTTTATACGTATTTACATTACTTAATGTGTATTTTGTTTATATATTTTTAAACAAATTTACGTTATTATATGTATTTTTATAAATATTCTGATACAAATTTACATTATTTTATGTATTTTGTATATACATTTCAATTTAAATTTAGCTTATTTTATCTGTATTTTGTATATCTATTTTCATACGAATTTAATTACTTCTGTGTATTTTTGTATATAGTTTTATATAAATTTACGTTATTTTATGTGTATTTTGTATATTTATATTTATACAAATACACATTCTTTTATTGGTATTTTGTTTATTTATTTTGATACGAATTTACATTATTTTCTGTGTATTTTGTATACATTTCTTTATACGTATTTACTTCATTTTATGTGTATTTTGTATATATATTTTTATAGAAATGTACGTTATTTTATGTGTATTCGTATATATATTTTGAAACAAATTTACATTGTTTTATATGTATTTTGCATATCTATTTCAAAACAAATTTACCTTATTGTATGTGTTTTTTGTATATTTATTTTAATACAAATTTAATTTTTTGATGTGTATTTTGGTATATATATTTTTATAAATAAAAAAAATGTGTTATTTTATGGGTATTTTGCTTCTTTATTTTCATACAAATTTACATTATTTTATTAATATTCTGTGTATTTATTTTGATACGATTTTACATTATTCTATTTGTGTTTTGTACATATTTTTTTATTCAAATTTACGTTATTTTAAGTGTATTTGTTTATGTATTTTCATTCAAATTTACATTATTTTATATGTATTTTGTGTATGTATTTCAATACATATTTACCTAATTTTATGTGTATTTTGTATATTTATTTCCATACAAATTTAAAATATTTTTGTGTATTTTTGTATATAGTTTGATACAAATTTAGATTATTTTATGTGTATTTTGTATATCTATTTTCATACAAATACACATTCTTTTATTGATATTTTGTTTATTTATTTTGACGCGAATTTACATTATTTAATGTGTATTTTGTATATATATTTTTATACGTATTTACATCATTTCATGTGTATTTTGTATAGTTTTAAACAAATTTATATTATTTAATGTGTATTTTGTATATATATATTTATTCAAATACATATTCTTTTATTGGTATTTTGTTTATTTATTTTGATACTAGTTTACATTATTTTATGTGTATTTTGTATACATTTTTTATACGTATTTACTTAATTTTATGTGTATTTTGTATATATATTGTTATAGAAATCTACCGTATTTCATGTGTATTCGTATATATATTTAGAAACAAATTTACATTATTTATATGTATTTTGCATATCTATTTTTGTGTATTCTGTATTTATTTTTGTTATACATAGAATAATGTAAAATCGTATCAAAATAAGTACAGAGAATATCAATAAAATAATTTAAATTTGTATGAAAATAAAGATGAAAAATACCCAAAAAATAAAGCATATTTAAAAAAAAAATACATATACAAAAATACACATAGAATAATTAAATTTGTATTAAAATTAATATACAAAATGCACATACAATAAGGTAAGTTTGTATTGAAAAAAAACGCAAAATACACATAAAACATTGTAAATTTGTTTCAAAATATATATACGAATTCACATAAAATAACGTTGATTTCTATAGGAATATATATACAAAATACACATGAAATGATGTAAATACGTATAAAAATATATATACAAAATACACATTAAATACTGTAAATTCGCGTCAAAATAAATAAACAAAATATCAATAAAAGAATGTGTATTTGTATGAAAATAGATATACAAAATACACATAAAATAACCTAAATTTGTATCAAACTATATACAAAAATACACAAAAATATTTTAAATTTGTATGAAAATAAATATACAAAATACACATAAAATTAGGTAAATTTGTATTGAAATACATATACAAAATACACATAAAATAATGTAAATTTGAATGAAAAGACATAAACAAATACACTTAAAATAACGTATATTTGTATAAAAAAATATATACAAAACACAAATAGAATAATGTAAAATCGTATCAAAATATATACACAGAATATTAATAAAATAATGTAAATTTGTATGAAAATAAAGAGGCAAAATACCCATAAAATAACGCATTTTTATTTATTTATAAAAATATATATACACAAATACACTTAAAAAATTAAATCTGAATTAAAATAAATATATAAAGATATGCAAAATACATATAAAACAATGTAAATTTGTTTCAAAATATATATATACGAATACACATAAAATAACGTAGATTTCTATAAAAATATATATACAAAATACACATAAAATGAAGTAAATACGTATAAAAAAATGTATACAAAATACACATAAAATAATGTAAATTCGTATCAAAATAAATATACAAAATACCAATAAAAGAATGTGTATTTGTATAAATATAAATATACAAAATACATCTAAAATAACGTAAATTTATATAAAACTATATACAAAAATTCACAGAAGTATTTTAATTTGTATGAAAATAGATATACAAAATCAGGTAAATTCGTTTCAAATTCAATAAACAAAATTCAGATAAAAGAACGTATATTTGTAGAAAAAATAAATATACAAAATACACATAAAATAACGAAAATTTGTATGAAAATGTATCAGAAAATAAACAAAAATAATTTCAATTTGTATGAAAATAAATATACAAAATACACATGTATTTTGTATATCTATTTTCACAGAAATTTAATTACTTTTGTGTATTTTTGCATATAGTTTTATATAAATCTACGTTATTTTATTTCTATTTTGTATATTTATATTTATATATTACACATTCTTTTATTAGTATTTTGTTGATTTATTTTTGATACGAGTTTACATTATTTTATGTGTATTTTGTATACCTTTTTTTATCCGTATTTACTTCATTTTATGTGTATTTTGTATATTTATTTTCATAGAAATCTACGTTATTTTATGTGTATTCGTATATATATTTTGAAAAAAATTTACATGGTTTGATATGTATTTTGCATATCTATTTTAATACAAATCTACCTTATTGTATGTGCATTTTGTATATTTATTTTAATACAAATTCAAATATTTTATGTGTGTCTTGGTATAAATATTTTTATAAAAAATGCGTTATTTTATGGGTATTTTGCATCTTAATTTTCATACAAATTTACATTATTTTATTAATGTTCTGTGTATCTATTTTGATACGATTTTATATTATTCTATTTGTGTTTTGTATATATTTTTTTATACATATTTACATTATTTAATGTGTATTTTTTAAATACATTTTATAGAAATCTACGTTATTTTAAGTGTATTTGTTTATATATTTTCATTCAAATTTACAATATTTTATGTGTATTTTGTAAATGTATTTCCATACAAATTTACCTAATTTTATGTGTATTTTGTATATTTATTTTCATACAAATTAAAATTATTTTTGTGTATTTTTGTATATAGTTTTATACAAATTTAGGTGATTTTATGTGTATATTGTATATTTATTTTCATACAAATACACATTCTTTTATTGATATTTTGTTTATTTATTTTGACGCGAATTTACATTATTTAATGTGTATTTTATATATATATATATATATATATATATATATATATATATATATATATATATATATATATATATATATATATATATATATATATATATATATATATATATATATATATATATATATATAGATATATATATATATATATATATATATATATATTTTATACGTGTTTACATCATTTGATGTGTATTTTGTATATATATTTCTATAGAAATCTACTTTGATTTATGAGTATTCGTATATAGATTTTGAAATAAATTTACACTGTTTTATGTGTATTTTGCTTATTTTTTCAATACAAATTTACCTTATGGTATATGCATTTTGTATATTAATTTTCATACAAATTTAATTATGCTATGTGTATTTTTGAATATATATTTTAGAAAAATATTTTTTATTTTATGGGCATTTTCATACAAATTTACATTTTATTTATATTCTGTTTATTTTTTTTTAAACAATTTTACCTTATTTTATGTGTATTTTGTATATCTATTTTTATACGTATTTACTTAATTTTATGTGTATTTTGTATATATATTTTTATAGAAATCTACGTTATTTTATGTGTATCCGTATATATATTTTGAAACAAATTTACATTGTTTTATATGTATTTTTGCATATCTCTTTCAATACAAGTTTACCTTATTGTATATGCATTTTGTATATTTATTTCAATACAAATTTAAATATTTTATGTGTATTTTGGTATATATATTTTTATAAGAAATGCGCTATTTGATGGGAATTTTGCATCTTTATTTTCATACAAATTTACATTATTTTATTAATATTCGGTGTATTTATTTTGATACGATTTCACATTATTCTATTTGTTTTTTGTATATATATTTTTTATATATATTTACATTATTTAATGTGTATCTTGCATATATATTTCATACAAATTTATTATCTATTATTTATTTTCATACAAATACACATTCTTTTCATGATATTTTGTTTATTTATTTTGACACGAATTTACCTAGATATGTATTTTGTATATATATTTTTATACGTATTTACATAATTTCATGTGTATTTTGTATATATATTTCTATAGAAATCTACGTTATTTTATATGTATTTTCGAATATCTCTTTCAATACATATTTACCTTACTGTATATGCATTTTATATATTTATTTCAATACAAATTTAAATATTTTATGTGTATTTTGATATATATATTTTTATAAAAAATCCGTTATTTTATGGGAATTTTGAATCTTTCTTTTCATACAAATTTACATTATTTTATTGATATTCTGTGTATTTATAGTGATAGGATTTACATAATTCTATTTCTTTTTATTATATATTTTTTTATACACATTTACATTATTTAATGTGTATCTTGCATATATATTTTATACAAATTTACGTTATTTTAAGTGTATTTGTTTATATATTTTCATTCAAACTTACATTATTCTATGTGTATTTTGTATATGTATTTCAAAACAAATTTACATAATTTTATGTATATTTTGTATATTTCTTTTCATACAAATTTTAAATATTTTTGTGTATTTTTGTATATAGTTTTATACAAATTTAGGTTATTTTATGTACGCATTTACATTATTTAATGTGTGTTTTGTATATATATTTTTATGCAAATTTACTTTATTTTATGTGCATTTTTGTACATATATTTTTTTTGAAATTTGCTTTAATTTATGTGTATTTGTATATGTTTTCTCATACAAATTTACATTATTTTATTGCTATTTTGTCTGTTTATTTTGATACGAATGAAAATAGATATACAAAATATACATAAAATAAACTAAATTTGCATTGAAATATATATACAAAATACATAAAATAATGTAAATTTGTACCAAAATATTTTAACAGATGCGCATAAAATAACGTAAATTTGTTTTAAAATATACAAAATACACATTAAATAATGTAAATATGTATAAAAAAATATATACAAAACACAAATAGAATAATGTAAAATCGTATCAAAATAAATACACAGAATATTAATAAAACAATGTAAATTTGTATGAAAATAAAGATGCAAAATACCCATTAAATAACGCATTTTTTATAAAAATATATATACCAAAATACACATGAAAAAATTAATTTGTATTAAAATAAATATACAAAATACACATACAATAAGGTAAATCTGTATTGAGATAGATATGCAAAATACATATAAACCAATGTAAATTTGTTTCAAAATATATATACGAATAGTCATAAAATAACGTAGATTTGTATAAAAATATATATACAAAATACACATAAAATGAAGTAAATACGTATAAGAAAATGTATACAAAATACACATAAAATAATGTAAATTCGTATCAAAATAAATAAACAAAATACCAATAAAAGAATGTGTATTTGTATAAATATAAATATACAAAATACACATAAAATAACGTAAATTTGTATAAAACTATACAAAAATACACAGAAGTAATTAAATTCGTATGAAAATAGATATACAAAATACAGATAAAATAAGCTAAATTTGAATTGAAATGTATATACAAAATACAATATTTTATGTGTATATTTGTATTTATATTTAGGTTATTTTATGTGTATTTTGTATATATATTTTCATCCAAAATTACATTATTTTATTGGTATTTTCTTAATTTAAATCGATACGAATTTAGATTATTTCATAGGTATTTTCTATACATATTTTTATACTCATTTACATTATTTAATGTGTGTTTTGTATATATATTTTTATGCAAATTTATTTTATGCTCATTTTTGTACATATATTTTTATAGAAATTTGCGTTATTTTATGTATATAGTTTTATATAAACTTACGTTATTTTATGTGCATTTTGTATATTTATATTTATACAAATACACATTCTTTTATTGTTTTTTTTTGTTTATTTACATTTATACGAATTTACATAATTTTATGTGAATTTTGTATACAGTTTTTTATACGTATTTACTTAATTTTATATGTATTTTGTATATGTATTTTTATAGAAATCTACGTTATTTTATGTGTATTCGTATATATATTTTGAAACAAATTTACATTATTTTATATGTATTTTGCATATCTGTTTCAATACAAATTTACCTTATTGTATGTGCATTTTGTATATTTATTTTAATACAAATTGAAATATTTTATGTGTATTTTGGTATCAATAATTTTATAAAAAAACGTAAATTTGTATAAAAAATATGTACAAAACACAAATAGAATAATGTAAAATCGTATCAAAATAAATACACAGAATATTAATAAAATAATGTAAATTTGTATGAAAATAAAGAAGCAAAATACCTATAAAATAACGCATTTTTTTTATTTATAAAAATATATATACCAGAATACACATCAAAAAATTAAATTTGTATTAAAATAAATATACAAAAAATACATACAATAAGGTAAATTTGTATTGAAATAGATATGCAAAATACATATAAAACAATGTAAATTTGTTTCAAAATATACACATAAAATAACGTAGATTTCTATAAAAAAATATATACAAAATACACATAAAAAGAAGCAAGGACGTATAAAAAAATGTTTACAAAATACACATAAAATAATGTAAATTCGTATCAAAATAAAAAAACAAAATACCAATAAAAGAATGTGTATTTGTATAAATATAAATATACAAAATACACATAAAATAACGTAAATTTATATAAAACTATATACAAAAATACACAGAAGTAATTAAATTTGTATGAAAATATATACAAAATACACACAAAATAAGCTAAATTTAAATTGAAATATATATATATATATATATATATATATATATATATATATATATATATATATATATATATATATATATATATATATATATATATATATATATATATATATATATATATATATATATATATATATATATATATATATATATATATATATATATATATATATATATATAAAATACACATATTTTGCATATCTATTTTCAAACAAATTTAAATTATTTCTGTGTATTTTTGTATGGATTTATTTTTGTTATACATAGAATAATGTAAAATCGTATCAAAATAAGTACACAGAATATCAATAAAATAATTTAAATTTGTATGAAAATAAAGATGCAAAATACCCATAAGATAAAGCATATTTAAAAAAAAAAACATATACAAAAATACAAATAGAATAATTAAATTTGTATTAAAATTAATATACAAAATGCACACATACAAAAAGGTAAATTTTTATTGAAAAAAAAAAACGCAAAATTCAAATAAAACAGTGTAATTTGTTTCAAAATATATATATGAATTCACATAAAATAACGTGTATATTGTATATCTATTTTCATACAAATACACATTCTTTTATTGATATTTTGTTTATTTATTTTGACGCGAATTTACATTATTTAATGTGTATTTTATATATATATATATATATATATATATATATATATATATATATATATATATATATATATATATATATATATATATATATATATATATATATATATATATATATATATATATATATATATATATATATATATTTTTATATTATTTTATATGTATTTTGTATATATATTTCTATAGAAATCTACGTTGATTTATAAGTATTCATAGATAGATTTTTAAATAAATTTACACTGTTTTATGTGTATTTTGCATATTTTTTCAATACAAATTTACCTTATTGTATATGCATTTTGTATACTAATTTTAATACAAATTTAATTATGCTATGTGTATTTTTGTATATGTATTTTTATAAAAATATGCTTTATTTTATGGGTATTTTATGGGTATTTTGCATTTTTATTTTCATACAAATTTACATTATTTTTATTTATATTCTGTTTTTTTTTTTAAACAATTTTACATTATTCTATGTGTATTTTGTATATCTATTTTTATACGTATTTACTTAATTTTATGTGTATTTTGTATATATATTTTTATAGAAATCTACGTTATTTTATGTGTATTCGTAAATATATTTTGAAACAAATTTACATTGTTTTATATGTATTTTTGCATATCTCTTTCAATACAAGTTTACCTTATTGTATGTGCATTTTGTATATTTATTTCAATACCAATTTAAATATTTTATGTGTATTTTGGTATATATATTTTTATAAGAAATGCGCTATTTGATGCGAATTTTGCATCTTTATTTTCATACAAATATACATTATTTTATTAATATTCGGTGTATTTATTTTGTTACGATTTCACATTATTCTATTTGTTTTTTGTATATATTTTTTAATACATATTTATATTATTTAATGTGTATCTTGCATATATATTTCATACAAATTTATTATCTATTATTTATTTTCATGCAAATACACATTCTTTTCATGATATTTTGTTTATTTATTTTGACACGAATTTACCTAGATTTGTATTTTGTATATATATTTTTATACGTATTTACATAATTTCATGTGTATTTTGTATATATATTTCTATAGAAATCTACGTTATTTTATGTGTATTCGTATATATATTTTGAAACAAATTAACTTTGTTTTATATGTATTTTTGAATATCTCTTTCAATACATATTTACCTTACTGTATATGCATTTTGTATATTTATTTCAATACAAACTTAAATATTTTATGTGTATTTTGGTAAATGTATTTAAAAAAAAAATGCGGTATTTTATGGGAATTTTGCATCTTTCTTTTCATACAAATTTACATTATTTTATTGATATTCTGTGTATTTATATAGATAGGATTTTACATTATTCTATTTCTTTTTTGTATATATTTTTTTATACACATTAACATTATTTAATGTGTATCTTGCATATATATTTTATACAAATTTACGTTATTTTAAGTGTATATGTTTATATATTTTCATTAAAATTAACATTATTTTATGTTTATTTTGTATATGTATTTCAATACAAATTTACCTAATTTTATGTGTATTTTGTATATTTCTTTTCATACAAATTTGAAATATTTTTGAGTATTTTTGTATATAGTTTTATACAAAATTAGGTTATTTTATGTACGCATTTACATTATTTAATGTGTGTTTTGTATATATATTTTTATGCAAATTTACTTTATTTTATGTGAATTTTTGTACATATATTTTTCTAGAAATTTGCGTTATTTTATGTGTATTTGTATATGTTATCTCATACAAATTTACATTATTTTATAGCTATTTTGTTTATTTATTTTGATACGAAAGAAAATAGATATACAAAATATACATAAAATAAACTAAATTTGAATTGAAATATATATACAAAATACATAAAATAATGTAAATTTGTATCAAAATATTTTAACAGATGCGCATAAAATAACGTAAATTTGTTTTAAAATATACAAAATACACATTAAATAATGTTAATATGTATAAAAAAATATATACAAAACACAAATAGAATAATGTAAAATCGTATCAAAATAAATACACAGAATATTAATAAAACAATGTAAATTTGTATGAAAATAAAGATGCAAAATACCCATTAAATAACGCATTTTTTTTATAAAAATATATATACCAAAATACACATGAAAAAATTAATTTGTATTAAAATAAATATACAAAAAATACATACAATAAGGTAAATCTGTATTGAAATAGATATGCAAAATACATATAAAATAAGCTAAATTTGAATTGAAATGTATATACAAAATATATAAAATAATGTAAATTTGTATCAAAATATTTATAAAAATACATATAATAACGTAAATTTGTTTAAAAATATATAAACAAAATACACATTAAGTAATGTAAATACGTATAAAAAAATATGTACAAAATACACATATAATCATGTAATTCGTATCAAACTAAATAAACAAAATATCAATAAAATAATGTAAATTTGTATGAGAAAACAAATACAAATACATGTAAAATAACGCTAATTTCCAAAAAAATATATGTCCAAAAATGATTGTAAAATAAAGTAACTTTGGATAAAAATATATATACAAAACACACATTAAATAATGTAAATGCGTACATAAAATAACCTAAATTTGTATAAAACTATATACAAAAATACACAAAAATAATTAAATTTGTATGAAAAGAAATATACAAAATACACATAAAATTAGGTTAATTTGTATTGAAATACATATACAAAATACATATAAAATAATGTAAATTTGAAAGAAAATATATAAACAAATACACATATAATAACGTAAATTTGTATGAAATATATATTCAAAATACACATTAAATAATGTAAATATGTATAAAAAAATATATACAAAACACAAATAGTATAAAGTAAAATCGTATCAAAATATATACACAGAATATTAATAAAATAATGTAAATTTGTATGAAAATTAAGATGCAAAATACCTATAAAATAACGCATTTTTTATAAAATTATTGATACCAAAATACACATAAAATATTTGAATTTGTATTAAAATAAATATACAAAATGCACATACAATAAGGTAAATTTGTATTGAAATAGATATGCAAAATACATATAAAATAATGTAAATTTGTTTCAAAATATATATACGAATACACATAAAATAACGTATATTTCTATAAAAATACATATACAAAATACACATAATATTAAGTAAATACGTATAAAAAAATGAATACAAAATACACATAAAATAATGTAAATTCGTATAAATGTAAATAAACAATATACCAATAAAAGAATGTGTATTTGTATAAATATAAATATACAAAATGCACATAAAATAATGTAAATTTATATAAATCTATATACATAAAATAACGCAAATTTCTATAAAAATATATGTACAAAAATGAACATAAAATAAATTTGCATAAAAATATATTTACAAAACACAATTTAGATAATGTAAATGAGTATAAAAAATATGTATACAAAATACCTATGAAATAATCTAAATTCGTATCGAATTAAATTAAGAAAATATCAATAAAATAAAGTAATTTTGGATGAAAATATATATACAAAATACACATAAAATAACCTAAATACAAATACAAATATACACAAAATAATTTAAAATTGAATGAAATAAATATACAAAATAAACATAAAATAAGGTAAATTTGTAATGAAATATATGAAAAAATACACATAAAATAATATAAATTTGTATGAAGATATATATACAAATACATATTAAATAACATGAGTTTGTATAAAATTTGTATCAAAATATATACTTATACACACAATAAAATAACGTATTTTTTTTTATGAAAATGTATATACAAAATACACATAAAATAATTTAAATACGTAGGGAAATATATATACAAAAAACTCATAAAATAATGTAAATTTGTATGAAAATATATAAACAAATACTCATAAAATAATGTAAATTTGGATAAAATATATATACAAAATGAACATTAAATAATGTAGATATGTATAAAAAAAATATAAAAGATACACAAAGAATAATGTTAAATCGAAACCAAATTAAATAAAGAGAATATCAATAAAATAATGTAAATTTGAATGAAAATAAAGATGCAAAATATCGATATAATAACGCATATTTGCATAAAAATATATATACAAAAATACATATAAAATAGATAAATTTGTATTAAAATATATATACAAAATGCACGTACAATAAAGTAAATTGGTATAGAAATAGATATGCAAAATACACATCAATAATGTAAATTTGTATCAAAATATACATACGAATACTCATAAAATAGAGTAAATTTCTATAAAAATATACATACAAAATAGATATACAAAATACACATATAACTACTTAAATTTGTATTGAAATACATGTACAAAAAAACACATAAAATAATGTAGATTTCTTTGAAATGAAAACAAATACATTTTATATAAAATATATATACAAAATACACATAGAATAATGTAAAATCATATTAAAATAAATACACAGAATATCAATAATATAATGTAAATTTGTATGAAAATAAAGATGCAAAATACCCATAAAATAAAGCATATTTTTATAAAAATACATATACAAAAATACACATAGATTAATCAAATTTGTATTAAAATTAATATACAAAATGCACATATAATAAGGTAAATTTGTATTGAAAAAATATGCAAAATACACAAAAAACAATGAAAATTTGTCTCAAAATATATATATGAATACACATAAAATAACGCAGATTTCTATAGAAATATATATATATATATATATATATATATATATATATATATATATATATATATATATATATATATATATATATATATATATATATATATATATACAAAATACACTTTAAATAATGAAAATACGTATAAAAATATATATAAAAAATACACATTAAATAATGTTAATTCGTGTCAAAAAAAAAAAAAAATATGATGAAAAGAATGTGAATTTGTATGAAAATAGATATACAAAATACACTTAAAATAACCTAAATTTGTATAAAACTTTATACAAAAATACACAAAAATAATTTAAACTTGTATGAAAATAAATATACAAAAAACATATAAAAATAGGTAAATTTGTATTGAAATACATATACGAAATACACTTAAAATAAGGTAAATTTTAATGAAAATATATAAACATATAGACTTAAAATAACGTAAATTTGTATCAAATATATATATAAAAAAAACATTAAATAATGTATATATGTATAAAAAAATATATACAAAAACCAAATAAAATAATGTAAAATCGTATCAAAATAAATACAGAAAATATTAATAAAATAATGTAAATTTGTATGAAAATTATGATGCAAAATACCCATAAAATAACGTATTTTTTATAAATATATATATACGAAAAAACATAAAATATTTGATTTTGTAATAAAATAAATAGTATACAAAATACACATAAAATAAGCTAAATTTGAATTGAAATATATAAACAAAATACATAAAATAATGTAAATTTGTATCAAAATACCTATACAAATACACACATAATAACGTAAATTTGTATAAAAATATATAAACAAAATACACATTAAATAATGTAAATACGTATAAAAAAATGTAAAAAATACACAAATAATCATGTAATTCGTATCAAAATAAATAGACAAAATACCAATAAAATAATGTAAATTTCTATGAGAAAACATATACAAAATACACATAAATAACGCAAATATCAATAAAAATATGTATAATATAATATATTTTTATACATATTTAAAATATTTAATGTATATTTTGTATATATATATTTTATCCAAATTTACGTGATTTTATATGTATTTGTTTATATATTTTCATACAAATTTACATTATTTTATGTGAGTTCTGTATATTTCAATACAAATTTGCCTAACTTTATGTGTATTTTGCATATCTATTTTCAAACAAATTTAAATTATTTTTGTGTATTTTTGTATATATTTTTATACAAATTTTAGTTATTTTATTTATTTTTTGTATATATATTTTCCTACAAATATACATTCTTTTATTGGAATTTTGTGTATTTAATTTTTTACGAATTTACATTATTTTATATGTATTTTGTATATATATTTTTCTACTTATTTAAACTATTTTATGTGTATTTTATATATACATTTTCATAAAAATTTACGTTATTTTATTGTGTGTATTCGTATATATTTTGAAACAAATTTTATACAAATTCATGTTATTTTGTGTATTTTTATATATATTTTCATACAAATTTATATTATTAATAATAAAACAATGTAAATTTGTATGTCAATAAAGATGCAAAATACCCATTAAATAACGCATTTTTTATAAAAATATATATACCAAAATACACATGAAAAAAATAATTTGTATTAAAATAAATATACAAAATACACATACAATAAGGTAAATCTGTATTGAAATAGATATGCAAAATACATATAAAACAATGTAAATTTGTTTCAAAATATATATACGAATACACATAAAATAACGTAGATTTGTATAAAAACATATATACAAAAAACACATAAAATGAAGTAAATACGTATAAGAAAATGTATACAAAATACACGTAAAATAATGTAAATTCGTATCAAAATAAATAAACAAAATTCCAATAAAAGAATGTGTATTTGTATAAATATAAATATACAAAATATACATAAAATAACGTAAATTTGTATAAAACTATACAAAAATACACAGAAGTAATTAAATTCGTATGAAAATAGATATACAAAATACAGATAAAATAAGCTAAATTTGAATTGAAATGTATATACAAAATACAATATTTTATGTGCATATTTGTATTTAGGTTATTTTATGTGAATTTTGTATATATATTTTCATCCAAAATTACATTATTTTATTGGTATTTTCTTAATTTAATTCGATACGAATTTAGATTATTTCATAGGTATTTTCTATACATATTTTTATACTCATTTACATTATCTAATGTGTGTTTTGTATATATATTTTTATGCAAATTTATTTTATGTTCATTTTTGTACATATATTTTTATAGAAATTTGCGTTATTTTATGTATATATTTTTATATAAATTTACGTTATTTTATGTGCATTTTGTATATTTATATTTACACATATACACATTCTTTTATTGGTATATTGTTTATTTACATTTATACGAATTTACATTATTTTATGTGTATTTTGTATACATTTTTTTATACGTATTTACTTAATGTTATGTGTATTTTGTATATGTATTTTTATAGAAATCTACGTTATTTTATGTGTATTCGTATATATATTTTGAAACAAATTTACATTATTTTATATGTATTTTGCATATCTATTTCAATACAAATTTACCTTATTGTATGTGCATTTTGTATATTTATTTTAATATAAATTGAAATGTTTTTGGGCAGTTAGGGGCTTTTTTTTTTAATGCTTACTTTTTTTGCCTGAGGCTGTCTCCTTTGCTGTAAAAAAAAAAATGTGTATTTTGGTATCAATAATTTTATAAAAAAACGTAAATTTGTATAAAAAAATATGTACAAAACACATATAGAATAATGTAAAATCGTATCAAAATAAATACACAGAATATTAATAAAATAATGTAAATTTGCATGAAAATAAAGAAGCAAAATACCCATAAAATAAAGCAATTTTTTTTATTTATAAAAATATATATACCAAAATACACATCAAAAAATTAAATTTGTATTAAAATAAATATACAAAAAACACATACAATAAGGTAAATTTGTATTGAAATAGATATGCAAAATACATATAAAACAATGTAAATTTGTTTCAAAATATATATACGAATACACATAAAATAACGTAGATTTCTATAAAAATATATATACAAAATACACATAAAATGAAGTAAATACGTATAAAAAATGTATAAAAAATACATAAAATAATGTAAATTCGTATCAAAATAAATAAACAAAATACCAATAAAAGAATGTGTATTTGTATGAATATAAATATATAAAATACACATAAAATAACGTAAATTTATATAAAACTATATACAAAAATACACAGAAGTAATTAAATTTGTATGAAAATATATACAAAATACACACGATATAAGCTAAATTTGAATTGAAATATATATACAAAATACATGAAATAAAGTAAATTTGTATCAAAATATTTATACAAATACACATATAATAACGTAAATTTGTATGAAAATATATAAACAAAATACATTAAATAATGTTAATACGTATAAAAAATATGTAAATACACATATAATCATGTAATTCGTATCAAAATAAATAAACAAAATACCAATAAAGTAATATAAATTTGTATGAGTAAACGTGTATGTTGCATATTTTTTCAATACAAATTTACCTTATTATATACGCATTTTGTATATTAATTTTAATACAAATTTAATTATTCTATGTGTATTTTTGAATCTGTATTTTTATAAACATATGCTTTATTTTTTGGGTATTTTGCATCTTTATTTTCATACAAATTTACATTATTTTATTGATGTTCTGCTCATTCATTTTGATACGAATTGACATTATTCTATGTGTATTTTGTATATATTTTTCATACAAGTTTACGTTATTTTATGTGTAAAAATATGTACAAAATACACATATAATCATGTAATTCGTATCAAAATAAATAAACAAAATACCATTAAAATAATAAAAAATTTGTATGAGTAAACGTGTATGTTGCATATTTTTTCAATACAAATTTGCCTTATTATATACGCATTTTGTATATTAATTTTAATACAAATTTAATTATTCGATGTATATTTTGTATCTGTATTTTTATAAACATATGCTTTATTTTTTGGGTATTTTGCATCTTTATTTTCATACAAATTTACATTATTTTATAGATATTCTGCTCATTCATTTTGATACGAATTGACATTATTCTATGCGTATTTTGTATATATTTTTCATACAAATTTACGTTATTTTATGAGTATTTGTTTATATATTGTGACACAAATTTACAATATTTTATGGGTATTTTGTATATACATTTCAAAAGAAATTAACCTAGTTTTATGTGTATTTTGTATATCTATTTTCAAACAAACTCAAATTATTTCTATGTATTTTTGTATATATTTTAATACAAATTTTAGTTATGTTATTTGTAGTTTGTAAATTTATTTTCATTCAAATATATTTTATTTTATTGGTGTTTTGTTGATTTATATTGAAACGAATTTACATTATTTTATATGTACTTTGTATATATATTTTTATACGCTTTTACATTATTTAATATTTGTTTTGAATATATATTTTTATACAAATTCATGGTATTTTATGTCTATTTGTATATATATTTTTATATATATTTGCATTATTTTATGTGTATTTTGTACATATATTTTTTTACAAATCTACCTTATTTTATGTTTATTTTGTATGTGTATTTTGTATATTTATATTTATCCAAATACACATTCTTTTATTGGTATTTTGTTTATTTATTTTAATTCGAATTTACATTATTTTATGTGTATTTTGTATACATTTTTTTATACGTATTTACTTAATTTTAAGTGTATTTTGTATATATATGTGTATAGAAAGCTACGTTTTTTTATTTGTATTCTGATATATATGTTGAAACAAATTTACATTGTTTTATATGTCTTTTTGCATATCTCTATCAATACAAATTTATTTATTGTATGTGCAGTTTGTATATTTATGTCAAAGCAAATTTAAATATTTTATGTGTATTTTGGTATATATATTTTTATAAGATTACGAAAATTTGAATAAAAATATATACAAAAAAACAAAAAAATAAATTTCAATTTGTATGAAAATAGATATACAAAATACACATATAATTAGTTAAATTTGTATTTAAATACATGTACAAAATACACATAAAATAATGTAAATTTGTATGAAATGAAAACAAATTCACATAACATTCGCGTCAAAATAAATAAACAAAATATTAATAAGAGAATGTGTATTTGTATGAAAATAGATATACAAAATACACACAAAATAACCTAAATTTGTATCAAACTATATACAAAAATACACAAAAATATTTTAAATTTGTATGAAAATAAGTATACAAAATACATATAAAATTAGCTAAATTTGTATTGAAATACATACATAAAATACACATAAAATAATGTAAATTTTAATGAAAATACATAAACAAATACACTTAAAATAACGTAAATTTGTATAAAAAAATATGTACAAAACACAAATAGAATAATGTAAAATCGTATCAAAATAAATACACAGAATATTAATAAAATAATGTAAATTTGTATGAAAATAAAGAAGCAACAATACCCATAAAATAACGCTTTTTTTTATTTATAAAAATATATATACCAAAATACACATCAAAAAATTTAATTTGTATTAAAATAAATATACAAAAAACACATACAATAAGGTAAATTTGTATTGAAATAGATATGCAAAATACATATAAAACAATGTAAATTTGTTTCAAAATATATATACGAATACACATAAAATAACGTAGATTTCTATAAAAATATATATACAAAATACACATAAAATGAAGTAAATACGTATAAAAAAATGTATACAAAATACACATAAAATAATGTAAATTCGTATCAAAATAAATAAACAAAATACCAATAAAAGAATGTGTATTTGTATGAATATAAATATATAAAATACACATAAAATAACGTAAATTTATATAAAACTATATACAAAAATACACAGAAGTAATTAAATTTGTATGAAAATATATACAAAATACACACGATATAAGCTAAATTTGAATTGAAATATATATACAAAATACATGAAATAAAGTAAATTTGTATCAAAATATTTATACAAATACACATATAATAACGTAAATTTGTATGAAAATATATAAACAAAATACACATTAAATAATGTTAATACGTATAAAAAAATATGTACAAAATACACATATAATCATGTAATTCGTATCAAAATAAATAAACAAAATACCAATAAAGTAATATAAATTTATATGAGTAAACGTGTATGTTGCATATTTTTTCAATACAAATTTACCTTATTATATACGCATTTTGTATATTAATTTTAATACAAATTTAATTATTCTATGTATTTTTGAATCTATATTTTATAAACATATGCTTTATTTTTGGGTATTTTGCATCTTTATTTTCATACAAATTTACATTATTTTATTGATGTTCTGCTCATTCATTTTGATACGAATTGACATTATTCTATGTTTATTTTGTATATATTCATACAAGTTTACGTTATTTTATGTGTAAAATATGTACAAAATACACATATCCAAAAAAAATAAATAAACAAAATACCATTAAAATAATAAAAATTTGTATGAGTAAACGTGTATGTTGCATATTTTTTCAATACAGATTTGCCTTATTATATACGCATTTTGTATATTAATTTTAATACAAATTTAATTATTCGATATATATTTTTGTATCTGTATTTTATAAACATATGCTTTATTTTTATGTATTTTGCATCTTTATTTTCATACAAATTTACATTATTTTATAGATATTCTGCTCATTCATTTTGATACGAATTGACATTATTCTATGTGTATTTTGTATATATTTTTCATACAAATTTACGTTATTTTATGAGTATTTGTTTATATATTGTGACACAAATTTACAATATTTTATGGGTATTTTGTATATACATTTCAAAAGAAATTAACCTAGTTTTATGTGTATTTTGTATATCTATTTTCAAACAAACTCAAATTATTTCTATGTATTTTTGTATATATTTTAATACAAGTTTTAGTTATGTTATTTGTAGTTTGTAAATTTATTTTCATTCAAATATATTTTATTTTATTGGTGTTTTGTTGATTTATATTGAAACGAATTTACATTATTTTATATGTACTTTGTATATATATTTTTATACGCTTTTACATTATTTAATATTTGTTTTGAATATATATTTTTATACAAATTCATGGTATTTTATGTCTATTTGTATATATATTTTTATATATATTTGCATTATTTTATGTGTATTTTGTACATATATTTTTTTACAAATCTACCTTATTTTATGTTTATTTTGTATGGGTATTTGGTATTTTTATATTTATCCAAATACACATTCTTTTATTGGTATTTTGTTTATTTATTTTAATTCGAATTTACATTATTTTATGTGTATTTTGTATACATTTTTTTATACGTATTTACTTAATTTTAAGTGTATTTTGTATATATATTTTTATAGAAATCTACGTTTTTTTATTTGTATTCTTATATATATTTTGAAACAAATTTACATTGTTTTATATGTATTTTTATCTCTTTCAATACAAATTTAAATTATTGTATTGATTTTGTATATTTATTTCAATGCAAATTTAAATATTTTATGTATTTTGGTATATATATATTTTATAAGATTACGAAAATTTGAATAAAATATATACAAAAAACAAAAAATAAATTTCAATTTGTATGGAAATAGATATACAAAATACACATATAATTAGTTAAATTTGTATTTAAATACATGTACAAAATACACATAAAATAATGTAAATTTGTATGAAATGAAAACAAATTCACATAACATTCGCGTCAAAATAAATAAACAAAATATTAATAAGAGAATGTGTATTTGTATGAAAATAGATATACAAAATACACACAATAACCTAAATTTGTATCAAACTATATACAAAATACACAAAATATTTTAAATTTGTATGAAAATAAGTATAAAAATACATATAAAATTAGCTAAATTTGTATTGAAATACATACATAAAATACACATAAAATAATGTAAATTTTAATGAAAATACATAAACAAATACACTTAAAATAACGTAAATTTGTATAAAAAAATATGTACAAAACACAAATAGAATAATGTAAAATCGTATCAAAATAAATACACAGAATATTAATAAAATAATGTAAATTTGTATGAAAATAAAGAAGCAACAATACCGATAAAATAACGCTTTTTTTTATTTATAAAAATATATATACCAAAATACACATCAAAAAATTTAATTTGTATTAAAATAAATATACAAAAAACACATACAATAAGGTAAATTTGTATTGAAATAGATATGCAAAATACATATAAAACAATGTAAATTTGTTTCAAAATATATATACGAATACACATAAAATAACGTAGATTTCTATAAAAATATATATACAAAATACACATAAAATGAAGTAAATACGTATAAAAAAATGTATACAAAATACACATAAAATTATGTAAATTCGTATCAAAATAAATAAACAAAATACCAATAAAAGAATGTGTATTTGTATAAATATAAATATACAAAATACACATAGAAGTACGTAAATTTATATAAAACTATATACAAAAATACACAGAAGTAAATAAATTTGTATGAAAATATATACAAAATACACACAAAATAAGCTAAATTTGAATTGAAATATATATACAAAATACATGAAATAAAGTAAATTTGTATCAAAATATTTATACAAATACACATATAATAACGTAAATTTGTATGAAAATATATAACCAAAATACACATTAAATAATGTAAATACGTATAAAGAAATATGTGCAAAATACACATATAATCATGTAATTCGTATCAAAATAAATAAACAAAATACCAATAAAGTAATATAAATTTGTATGAGTAAACGTGTATGTTGCATATTTTTTCAATACAAATTTACCTTATTATATACGCATTTTGTATATTAATTTTAATACAAATTTAATTATTCTATGTGTATTTTTGAATCTGTATTTTTATAAACATATGCTTTATTTTTTGGGTATTTTGCATCTTTATTTTCATACAAATTTACATTATTTTATTGATGTTCTGCTCATTCATTTTGATACGAATTGACATTATTCTATGTGTATTTTGTATATATTTTTCATACAAGTTTACGTTATTTTATGTGTAAAAATATGTACAAAATACACATATAATCATGTAATTCGTATCAAAATAAATAAACAAAATACCATTAAAATAATAAAAATTTGTATGAGTAAACGTGTATGTTGCATATTTTTTCAATACAGATTTGCCTTATTATATACGCATTTTGTATATTAATTTTAATACAAATTTAATTATTCGATATATATTTTTGTATCTGTATTTTTATAAACATATGCTTTATTTTTTGGGTATTTTGCATCTTTATTTTCATACAAATTTACATTATTTTATAGATATTCTGCTCATTCATTTTGATACGAATTGACATTATTCTATGTGTATTTTGTATATATTTTTCATACAAATTTACGTTATTTTATGAGTATTTGTTTATATATTGTGACACAAATTTACAATATTTTATGGGTATTTTGTATATACATTTCAAAAGAAATTAACCTAGTTTTATGTGTATTTTGTATATCTATTTTC
Source organism: Eriocheir sinensis (assembly GCF_024679095.1). Classification (NCBI taxonomy): domain Eukaryota; kingdom Metazoa; phylum Arthropoda; class Malacostraca; order Decapoda; family Varunidae; genus Eriocheir; species Eriocheir sinensis. The sequence goes on along the minus strand of NW_026110984.1, from coordinate 592,927 downwards.
AAACAAACTCAAATTATTTCTATGTATTTTTGTATATATTTTAATACAAGTTTTAGTTATGTTATTTGTAGTTTGTAAATTTATTTTCATTCAAATATATTTTATTTTATTGGTGTTTTGTTGATTTATATTGAAACGAATTTACATTATTTTATATGTACTTTGTATATATATTTTTATACGCTTTTACATTATTTAATATTTGTTTTGAATATATATTTTTATACAAATTCATGGTATTTTATGTCTATTTGTATATATATTTTTATATATATTTGCATTATTTTATGTGTATTTTGTACATATATTTTTTTACAAATCTACCTTATTTTATGTTTATTTTGTATGTGTATTTTGTATATTTATATTTATCCAAATACACATTCTTTTATTGGTATTTTGTTTATTTATTTTAATTCGAATTTACATTATTTTATGTGTATTTTGTATACATTTTTTTATACGTATTTACTTAATTTTAAGTGTATTTTGTATATATATTTTTATAGAAATCTACGTTTTTTTATTTGTATTCTTATATATATTTTGAAACAAATTTACATTGTTTTATATGTATTTTTGCATATCTCTTTCAATACAAATTTACCTTATTGTATGTGCATTTTGTATATTTATTTCAATGCAAATTTAAATATTTTATGTGTATTTTGGTATATATATTTTTATAAGATTACGAAAATTTGAATAAAAATATATACAAAAAAACAAAAAAATAAATTTCAATTTGTATGGAAATAGATATACAAAATACACATATAATTAGTTAAATTTGTATTTAAATACATGTACAAAATACACATAAAATAATGTAAATTTGTATGAAATGAAAACAAATTCACATAACATTCGCGTCAAAATAAATAAACAAAATATTAATAAGAGAATGTGTATTTGTATGAAAATAGATATACAAAATACACACAAAATAACCTAAATTTGTATCAAACTATATACAAAAATACACAAAAATATTTTAAATTTGTATGAAAATAAGTATACAAAATACATATAAAATTAGCTAAATTTGTATTGAAATACATACATAAAATACACATAAAATAATGTAAATTTTAATGAAAATACATAAACAAATACACTTAAAATAACGTAAATTTGTATATAAAAAAATATGTACAAAACACAAATAGAATAATGTAAAATCGTATCAAAATAAATACACAGAATATTAATAAAATAATGTAAATTTGTATGAAAATAAAGAAGCAACAATACCGATAAAATAACGCTTTTTTTTATTTATAAAAATATATACCAAAATACACATCAAAAATTTAATTTGTATTAAAATAAATATACAAAACACATACAATAAGGTAAATTTGTATTGAAATAGATATGCAAAATACATATAAAACAATGTAAATTTGTTTCAAAATATATATACGAATACACATAAAATAACGTAGATTTCTATAAAAATATATATACAAAATACACATAAAATGAAGTAAATACGTATAAAAAAATGTATACAAAATACACATAAAATTATGTAAATTCGTATCAAAATAAATAAACAAAATACCAATAAAAGAATGTGTATTTGTATAAATATAAATATACAAAATACACATAGAAGTACGTAAATTTATATAAAACTATATACAAAAATACACAGAAGTAAATAAATTTGTATGAAAATATATACAAAATACACACAAAATAAGCTAAATTTGAATTGAAATATATATACAAAATACATGAAATAAAGTAAATTTGTATCAAAATATTTATACAAATACACATATAATAACGTAAATTTGTATGAAAATATATAACCAAAATACACATTAAATAATGTAAATACGTATAAAGAAATATGTGCAAAATACACATATAATCATGTAATTCGTATCAAAATAAATAAACAAAATACCAATAAAATAATATAAATTTTTATGAGTAAACGCGTATGTTGCATATTTTTTCAATACAAATTTACCTTATTATATACGCATTTTGTATATTAATTTTAATATATGTGTATTTGAATATATATTTTGATACAAATTTACATTATTTTATGGATTTTCTATATTTATTTAAATTCAAATTTAGCTTATTTTATGTGTCTTTTGTATATCTATTTTCATAGAAATTTAATTATTTTTGTTTATTTTTGTATATAGTTTTATACAATTTTACGTTATTTTATGTGTATTTTGTATATTTATATTTATACAAGTAAACATTCTTTTATTGTCATTTAGTTTATTTATTTTGATACGAATTTACATTATTTTATGTGTATTTTGTATACATTTTCTTATACGTATTTACTTCATTTTATGTGTATTTTGTATATATATTTTTATAGAAATCTACGTTATTTTATGTTTATTCGTATATTTTTTTTGAAACAAATTTACATTGTTTTATGTGTATTTTGCATATCTATTTCAATACAAATTTACCTTATTGTATGTGCATTTTGTATATTTATTGTAATACAAATTTAAATATTTTGTGTATTTTGGTATATATATTTTCATAAAAAATGCGTTGTTTTATGGGTATTTTACATCTTTATTTTCATACAAATTTACAATATTTTATTAATATTCTGTGTATTTATTTTGATGCTATTTTACATTATTCTATTTGTGTTTTGTATATATTTTTTTATGCATATTTACATTATTTAATGTGTATTTTCTATATATATTTCATACAAATTTACGTTATTTTAAGTGTATTTGTTTATATATTTTCATTCAAATTTACATTATTTTATGTGTATTTTGTATATGTATTTCAATAGAAATTTAAATAGTTTTATGTGTATTTTGTATATATGTTTTTATACAAATTTAAATTATTTTTGTGTATTTTTTTAATAGAGTTTTATACAAATTTACAATATTTTATGTGTATTTTGTAAATCTATTTTCATACAAATACACATTCTTTTATTGATATTTTGTTTATTTATTTTGATGCGAATTTACATTATTTAATGTGTATTGTGAATATATATTTTAATACGTATTTACGTCATCCTTATTGTATGTGTGCATTTTGTATATGAATTTTAATACAAATTTAATTATTCTATGTGTATTTTTGTATATTTATTTAAAAAAAAATGCTTTATCTGATGAGTATTTTGCATCTTTATTTTCATACAAATTTAAATTATTTTATTGATATTCTGTGTACTTATTTTGATACGATTTTACATTATTCTATGTATAACAAAAATAAATACAGAATACACAAAAATAGATATGCAAAATACATATAAACAATGTAAATTTGTTTCAAAATATATATACGAATACACATGAAATAAGGTAGATTTCTATAAAAACATATATACAAAATACACATAAAATTAAGTAAATACGTATAAAAAATGTATACGATATACACATAAGATAATGTAAATTAGTATCAAAATAAATAAACAAAATACCAATAAAAGAATGTGTATTTGTATAAATATATATATATACAAAATACACATTAAATAATATAAATTTGTTTAAAACTATACAAAATACACATGAAATGATGTAAATACGTATAAAAATATATATACAAAATACACATTAAATAATGTAAATTCGCGTCAAAATAAATAAACAAAATATCAATAAAAGAATGTGTATTTGTATGAAAATAGATATACAAAATACACATAAAATAACCTAAATTTGTATCAAACTATATACAAAAATACACAAAAATATTCTAAATTTGTATGAAAATAAATATACAAAATACACATAAAATTAGGTAAATTTGTATTGAAATACTTACACAAAATACACATAAAATAATGTAAATTTTAATGAAAATACATAAACAAATACACTTAAAATAACGTAAATTTGTATAAAAAAATATGTACAAAACACAAATAGAATAATGTAAAATCGTATCAAAATAAATACACAGAATATTAATAAAATAATGTAAATTTGTATGAAAATAAAGAAGCAACAATACCCATAAAATAACGCTTTTTTTTTATTTATAAAAATATATATACCAAAATACACATCAAAAAATTTAATTTGTATTAAAATAAATATACAAAAAACACATACAATAAGGTAAATTTGTATTGAAATAGATATGCAAAATACATATAAAACAATGTAAATTTGTTTCAAAATATATATACGAATACAAATAAAATAACGTAGATTTCTATAAAAATATATATACAAAATACACATAAAATGAAGTAAATACGTATAAAAAAATGTATACAAAATACACATAAAATAATGTAAATTCGTATCAAAATAAATACACAAAATACCAATAAAAGAATGTGTATTTGTATAAATATAAATATACAAAATACACATAAAAGTACGTAAATTTATATAAAACTATATACAAAAATACACAGAAGTAAATAAATTTGTATGAAAATATATACAAAATACACACAAAATAAGCTAAATTTGAATTGAAATATATATACAAAATACATGAAATAAAGTAAATTTGTATCAAAATATTTATACAAATACACATATAATAACGTAAATTTATATGAAAATATATAAACAAAATACACATTAAATAATGTAAATACGTATAAAGAAATATGTGCAAAATACACATATAATCATGTAATTCGTATCAAAATAAATAAACAAAATACCAATAAAATAATATAAATTTTTATGAGTAAACGTGTATGTTGCATATTTTTTCAATACAAATTTACCTTATTATATACGCATTTTGTATATTAATTTTAATATATGTGTATTTGAATATATATTTTGATACAAATTTACATTATTTTATGGATTTTCTATATTTATTTAAATTCAAATTTAGCTTATTTTATGTTTCTTTTGTATATCTATTTTCATAGAAATTTAATTATTTTTGTTTATTTTTGTATATAGTTTTATACAATTTTACGTTATTTTATGTGTATTTTGTATATTTATATTTATACAAGTAAACATTCTTTTATTGTCATTTAGTTTATTTATTTTGATACGAATTTACATTATTTTATGTGTATTTTGTATACATTTTCTTATACGTATTTACTTCATTTTATGTGTATTTTGTATATATATTTTTATAGAAATCTACGTTATTTTATGTTTATTCGTATATATTTTTTGAAACAAATTTACATTGTTTTATGTGTATTTTGCATATCTATTTCAATACAAATTTACCTTATTGTATGTGCATTTTGTATATTTATTGTAATACAAATTTAAATATTTTGTGTATTTTGGTATATATATTTTCATAAAAAATGCGTTGTTTTATGGGTATTTTGCATCTTTATTTTCATACAAATTTACAATATTTTATTAATATTCTGTGTATTTATTTTGATGCTATTTTACATTATTCTATTTGTGTTTTGTATATATTTTTTTATGCATATTTACATTATTTAATGTGTATTTTCTATATATATTTCATACAAATTTACGTTATTTTAAGTGTATTTGTTTATATATTTTCATTCAAATTTACATTATTTTATGTGTATTTTGTATATGTATTTCAATAGAAATTTAAATAGTTTTATGTGTATTTTGTATATATGTTTTAATACAAATTTAAATTATTTTTGTGTATTTTTTTAATAGAGTTTTATACAAATTTACAATATTTTATGTGTATTTTGTAAATCTATTTTCATACAAATACACATTCTTTTATTGATATTTTGTTTATTTATTTTGATGCGAATTTACATTATTTAATGTGTATTGTGAATATATATTTTAATACGTATTTACGTCATCCTTATTGTATGTGTGCATTTTGTATATGAATTTTAATACAAATTTAATTATTCTATGTGTATTTTTGTATATTTATTTAAAAAAAAATGCTTTATCTTATGAGTATTTTGCATCTTTATTTTCATACAAATTTAAATTATTTTATTGATATTCTGTGTACTTATTTTGATACGATTTTACATTATTCTATGTATAACAAAAATAAATACAGAATACACAAAAATAGATATGCAAAATACATATAAACAATGTAAATTTGTTTCAAAATATATATACGAATACACATGAAATCAGGTAGATTTCTATAAAAACATATATACAAAATACACATAAAATTAAGTAAATACGTATAAAAAATGTATACGAAATACACATAAGATAATGTAAATTAGTATCAAAATAAATAAACAAAATACCAATAAAAGAATGTGTATTTGTATAAATATATATATATATATATATATATATATATATATATATATATATATATATATATATATATATATATATATATATATATATATATATATATATATATATATAGATATATATATATATATATATATATATATATATATATATATATATATATATATATATATATATAAAATAAACAAAATAAAATATATATATGTTTAAAACTATAAAAAATAAACAACAAAAGATGTAAATACGTATAAAAATATATATACAAAATACACATTAAATAATGTAAATTCGCGTCAAAATAAATAAACAAAATATCAATAAAAGAATGTGTATTTGTATGAAAATAGATATACAAAATACACATAAAATTAGGTAAATTTGTATTGAAATACTTACACAAAATGCACATAAAATAATGTAAATTTGAATGAAAATACATTATCAAATACACTTAAAATAACGTAAATTTGTATAAAAAAATATGTACAAAACACAAATAGAATAATGTAAAATCGTATCAAAATAATACACAGAATAATAATAAAATAATGTAAATTTGTATGAAAATAAAGAAGCAAAATATCCATAAAATAACGCATTTTTTTTATTTATAAAAATATATATACCAAAATACACATCATAAAATTAAATTTGTATTAAAATAAATATACAAAAAACACATACAATAAGGTAAATTTGTATTGAAATAGATATGCAAAATACATATAAAACAATGTAAATTTGTTTCAAAATATATATACGAATACAAATAAAATAACGTAGATTTCTATAAAAATATATATTCAAAATACACATAAAATGAAGTAAATACGTATAAAAAAATGTATAAAAAATACACATAAAATAATGTAAATTCGTATCAAAATAAATAAACAAAATACCAATAAAAGAATGTGTATTTCTATAAATATAAATATACAATATACACATAAAATAACGTAAATTTATATAAAACTATATACAAAAATACACAGAAGTAATTAAATTTGTATGAAAATATATACAAAATACACACGAAATAAGCTAAATTTGAATTGAAATATATATACAAAATACATGAAATAAAGTAAATTTGTATCAAAATATTTATACAAATACACATATAATAACGTAAATTTGTATGAAAATATATAAGCAAAATACACATTAAATAATGTAAATACGTATAAAAAATATGTACAAAATACACATATAATCATGTAATTCGTATCAAACTAAATAAACAAAATACCAACAAATAATATAAATTTGTATGAGTAAACGTGTATGTTGCATATTTTTTCAATACGAATTTACCTTATTATATACGCATTTTGTATATTAATTTTAATACAAATTTCATTGTTCGATGTGTATTTTTGTATCTTTATTTTTATAAACATATGCTTTATTTTTTGGGTATTTTGCATCTTTATTTTCATACAAATTTACATTATTTTATTGATATTCTGCTCATTCATTTTGATACGAATTGACATTACTCTATGTGTATTTTGTATATATTTTTCATACAAATTTACGTTATTTTATGTGTATTTGTTTATATATTTTGATACAAATTTACAATATTTTATGGGTATTTTGTATATACATTTCAAAAGAAATTTACCAAGTTTTATGTGTATTTTGTATATCTATTTTCATACAAACTCAAATTATTTCTATGTATTTTTGTATATATTTTAATACAAATTTTAGTTATGTTATGTGTATTTTGTAAATTAATTTTCATTCAAATATATATTATTTTATTGGTGTTTTGTTGATTTATATTGGTACGAATTTACATTATTTTATATGTACTTTGTATATATATATTTATACGCTTTTACATTATTTAATATTTATTTTGAATATATATTTTTATACAAATTCATGGTATTTTATGTGTATTTGTATATATATTTTCAAATAAATTTACATTATTTTATGTGTATTTTGTACATATATTTTATTACAAATCTACCTTATTTTATATTTATTTTGTATGTGTATTTTGTATACAAATTTACCTTATTATATACGCATTTTGTATTTTAATTTTAATACAAATTTAATTATTCGATGTGTATTTTTGTATCAGTATTTTTATAAACATAAGCTTTATTTTTTGTGTATTTTGCATCTTTATTTTCATACAAATTTACATTATTTCATTGATATTCTGCTCATTCATTTTGATACGAGTTGACATTATTCTATGTGTATTTTGTATATATTTTTCATGCAAATTTACGTTATTTTATGTGTATTTGTTTATATATTTTGACACAAATTTACAATATTTTATGGGTATTTTGTATATACATTTCAAAAGAAATTTACCTAGTTTTATGTGTATTTTGTATATCTATTTTCATTCAAAATCAAATTATTTCTATGTATTTTTGTATATATTTTAATACAAATTTTAGTTATGTTATTTGTATTTTGTAAATTTATTTTCATTCAAATATATATTATTTTATTGGTGTTTTGTTGATACGAATTTACATTATTTTATATGTACTTTGTATATATATATTTATACGCTTTTACATTATTTAATATTTATTTTGAATATATATTTTTATTCAAATTCATGTTATTTTATGTGTATTTGTATATATATTTTCAAATAAATTTATATTATTTTATGTGTATTTTGTACATATATTTTATTACAAATCTACCTTATTTTATGTTTATTTTGTATGTGTATTTTGTATATTTATATTTATCCAAATACACATTCTTTTGTGGTGCCCCGCGAGCCGCGACACCACTCGTGTCATCATCATCTTCACCGGCAATATTTTCCGATGACAACAGCGGTATCGACCGCTAAAACACAACACGGACTCCAACACATGATTGTCCCCACTGTTCATTTACCAACCTATACACAATTGTAATTGCCCATTAACGCACCCGCTTATCTCTCTAAGCCAAAACACAATCACCGCGGCCAAAACACGATCAGCCGCGGAACAAAATGTTATGAAAACAAAGCTGCGTCACCGCGTGAATCAAGCATGTCGGTTAGGTAGATTATTGTATGAGCTCGGTGTGAGTTTGATGTATGACTCACACGCCTGACGTATTACCCTCGCGATGTCTGCCTATATAAGAAGCATTTCTCCAGGCTTGACCTCAGATTAACCAGCACTCTGTTCGTTGCTGGACACTCAGTTGTCCTTCCCTAGACAACATGGGTAGAACATTCATCGTTGCTACTGTGAGTATGGAGTAATGTGGTACCATAGAGGAAAGCGTATCTAACATATCTATTGTGTTCTATTATCTTAGTTTTACTTAGGATTATATTTCTATGATACTTTATTGTGTGAGTTTTTACTCAATATTATACCAGTGTTAACGTCAGTAACCAATAGTGAAAGAAAACCTGAAGACTCATTGAGTCTAGTAAGCCAGTCGCTGGTTTAAACAATATTTTTACCCTCTGTAATATTAAGTAGTATTAAGGTAGAATAAAATACATATAAGAAAGGCGACACCGTTTCATCACCCCATTTACGAACTCCTTTAAATACTCCTAAAGTACTAGAATTTTAAGTCAAGTGTCACTAATACAAACAGTGTGTCGTCGCCCCTGTGTGACCCGGGATTGCGGGTTACAACATTGGTGTCAGGTGTGGGGTGGTGAAACATGTGGTGAAACATGTGGTGAAACATGTGGTGAAACATGTGGTGAAACTTGTGGTGAAACTTGTGGTGAAACTTGCGATTTATATTGGTTTATTGTACTGGTTATATTGTACTGGTTATATTGTACTGGTGTATGTCCACATCCGAAAGCGAGGGAGAAGACAGTTATTCTTGGAATTACGGGAATAAGACTTTAGAGTTAAAAATGCCAGACGAAGGCAAGAACCCTCCCCCCAAAAAAGGAGATGGAAAATCGATCACCCTTGCCCATGATGATCTTGTCACGCTACTTAGCCGTCATACCTTGAATGATTTTAGTAGAGTGCAGGGACTCTTATATTTTTGGGGTGGAGAAGAAAAAAGTAGCAAAGCACCAAACCTCCCATGCCATAAGCTAGCAAAGAAATGGATAGAGGATATTGATAGCCGGACGCAGGCAAATTGGGACACTACCGGAAAGATTGAGTTAGCCAAACAATATGCCCTGGGAGCAGCGCGCGATCATCTCCTCGGTTGTATCACTAGATGTGGACAGGATTGGGAAAAAGTAAAGGAAGACTTCCTACGTGTGTTTCCCACAGTAAGGACCTTTTCGGTCCTCCAGAAAGAATTGGGAGAGGCAAAACGGCGGACAGGAGAAAACATCCGCACCTTCCTCATCCGCCTGGAGACATTGAGAGACGAGTTGATCGCTCTCAAGCCTGACAATGCCAGTTTCCTAACTGAGATAACCGCTTTACGGCTCAGAGAGGCTTTCCCTCCGGCCCTCTTACTCATCCTAACGGAGGAAGAAAAGGGGGACCCACAGAAGGTATTAAAGAAAGGGTATGAGTATATTAAAGCTTATCCAGAGTCGAAGCTATCCGATGCCGATATCGCCAAAGAAATAAAAGTGCTGAACGTCTGTTCCACCCAGGCATCCGGACCCAAACATGTCTCACAAGCCCGTCCTCCACGCCCTCCAGGCCAGTCACGTTACCCGATACCCCAAAGGGGAGGACGGCACGCCGCACCACCTACACGCCCATATGGGAACGCGCCCACGCCACCCACATGTTATGCTTGTGGGTATGTAGGACACATGGCTCGCGATTGCACATATGGAAGGCAGTATAGGGGTGCCTACCACCCACCAACGGGCTCTCGGTACCCTCAGTACCAGCCCACTGAAACAGGCGTCAGCCTGTCTCGCCTGCGCTGCCTGGCGCCCGGAGTACACGGCCGGTCCCTCACCCTGTAGCTCCTGGGTCAACCCTGACCACGAGAAGAACCAAAAAAAAACGACCCCAGAGTAGCTGCGGCAGTCCACGGCCCTACCAACGCACTCACGTTGAGATTGTGCGTAGGCGCTAATGCACCAAAGGAGATGGTTTACGCAATGCTAGACACAGGAGCAGGAGCGTCCCTAATAGAAGAAGATTTATTTAGGAAGGTAGGCGGGAAGATGATAGTTACAGAACCTCTCTCCATACAAGGGGTAGATCGGACTCAATCCTAATAAAGGAATAGCCGAAGTAGTAGTAGACTTTGGGCACGGAGAAATTATAGAAAAGTTTGTAGTAATATCACAAGGTATAGTGTTACCAACAGCAGTTTTGTTGGGCCTAGAATTTATGTGGAGACAAAATGTGGTAGCTGCACCGCTGGCCACACCTGGGCAGTTTAGTGTAATGGTGGGCGCCTACCCAGTGGAAGTACATTCCTGGCTGCGGACGATATGAGCCCGTACCCAGAAGATCATAAACCTACTTTAGACGAGATGGAGGAAGTACCAGTGAAAGCATACGCTATTAACGTGGCGTCCTTGCTCCCAGGCACGGCAGGGTATGTCACTCTGGAGGCAGAGATTGGCAGAGCCCAGCAAGCCTTATTTCTCCCAAGGTCCAATGATATCCCTTCTTCATTTTTTCCCGGGTTAGTAACCTTAACTCCTAACGTCAAACAAACCAAAGGTAAATTCATCATTCCCTATGCTAACCCAACTGAAGAAACTATTGAGATGCCAACAGGTGAAGTGATGGGACACATTTATTCTTGTCACTCAGAATACTATCAATCATCGACTAATGAATGTGTAGCGGCTGTCACAAAACAGCTACAAAGCCGCCTGTCACCCAGTCAAGTAAGCAGATGGTACTCGATAAGCTGATAGACGAGCTATTTTACCCTCACAACGGGAAAATTGCTGTCTGAAGGGCTTAACCTGCAAGTATCCTGATGTGTTTGCTCTAAAAACGAGCCACTCACTATTACCCCTATTATGTTCACACTTTAAGGCTAAAAAATGACAAGCCTATATATAAAAAGCCATACCCACTACCAGTAAAATATCATAAAGAAATAGAGATTCAGCTCAAGGACCTTGAGGCCCAGGGTATTATACGCCCTAGTGCGTCACCCTACAGCGCACCTCTAGTCCCTGTTGCTAAAAGGATGGTGGAGTCAGACTTTGTCTCGACTTCCGCGCTCTGAACGATGAATTGATTGATGACAAACATCCACTCCCTAACATTAACCTCATTTTGCAACAGTTAGGGAAAGTAAAGTATTCACCTCCCTTGATTTGTGCCAGGGCTACCACCAAGTCCCATTGGCAGAGGAATCTAAACACTTGACAGCCTTCACGACACCTTATGGCCTCTATGAATTCACTACAGTCCCTTTGGATTAAAACAGCACCTGCAGCCTATCAACGGATCATGAATCAAGTTCTCATAGGTCTGACAGGAAGAATTGTACATGTATACCTTGATGATTTGATAGTACAAGGAAAGACATGGACCATCACCTAAAGAACCTCCATGCCGTCTTGGACAGACTGCAGAAGGCTCACCTGTCCTTAAGACTAGATAAGTGTTCCTTTTCAAAGAGCAAGTAGATTATCTGGGTCACATTGTTAGTGCTTCTGGCTTGAAGCCTCAGCCCTCAAAGGTACAGGCAGTGCAACAACTCACTCCCGAAAACAGTCAAAGAACTTCAGGTTTCTGGGATTGGTTAACTTTTATAGGAAATTCATTAAAGACTTTGCCAAGATAGCATCCCCACTTAATAATTTACTCAAAGGAGGAAAGTAACCAAGAACGATAAGACACATCTGGAGTGGAATGAAGAGGCATTGCATGCATTTAGCACACTAAAGAACAGTCTAACGACTGACATTGTTTTAGCCTTTCCGGATTTCCGGAAGCCCTTCAATCTCACCACAGATGCGTCAGATAAGGCAATAGGTGGTGTGTTGCAACAAAAGGATGAAAATGGTAGTTTACGTCCCATAGCATATTTTAGTAGAACCCTGAATGGAGCAGAACGTAACTACTCAGCGGTAGAGAGAAGCTTTAGCAGTCATCTATGGCCTCAGTACTAACCGACCCTTATCTTGGGTTATAGGATACACATCCTGTCGGACCATAGACCACTGACTTGGCTGTTAAAAGCACAGTACCTAGCAGCAGGATTGCACGCTGGCAGACACTTCTAGGAGAATTTGACTTTAGTATTGATTATCTCCCAGGCTCCAGCAACATGGTAGCAGATTTTTGTCAAGGATTAGGAATCAGAGAGTGACGTGATAGAAGGCGAATTGGATGCTCGAATTATGTCTGTCACCCTTACGGGTGGACAGGACACGTCTGTCGCCTCTCCGGAGGACATGACAAACAGGATAAGTTTCTCCATTGGAGTCTTGCTGGACTCATGGAGCACCAGGATCGCGATCCTGAACTGAGAGAATTGAAGCATGCTTTTGAACAAACCACCGGTGGTAACGTACATGAGATGAGAGAAAGGTTGCAGAGAGGAGCAATGTAACGTTAAATGCAGCTAAGAGGCACTTCAAAAACTGCCTCTTAGTGAAGTGTGTGTAGAGAACGGCATTCTCTACCGCGATGTTTGCGATGAATACAACAAGCAGAAAAGACTGGTTATCGTTCCACCAAGCTACATTCCTAACGCGTTAGCTTTGGCGCATTCCATGCTACCTGCAGGGCATGGAGGCACTAAGGTTACGTTGGCACGCTGTCGCAAGTTTGCGTACTGGCCGGGAATGAAGGCGGACGTGGAGCAGTATGTCAGATCTTGTCCTGTCTGTTGTCGGTTTAAGAAGAGGGATCCCCGCCAGCTCCACTTATGAGGTATCCAGAGGTTGGCCAACCGTTTGACAGAGTCCATATGGATATTGTCGGACCTTTGTCTGTTTCAGACGAAGGCTATAGGTATGTACTGACAGTGATAGACGTCCTGTCACGCTTCTGGTAGCAACCCCTTCGTACGAAGGCAGCCAAGGAAGTGGCAGCTGCGTTCTAAGAACGTAGTCTGTACACAGCATCCCGCCGATTCTAGTCACGGATCAAGGAAAGGAGTTCGTCAACACTCTCTTACGAGAGTTGACTCAGTTGCTACAGATTGATCATCTAAGGACAACTCCTTATCACCCGTCTGCAAACGGTGTGATAGAAAGGCCTAATGGCACCTTAATAAATATCTTGAGAACTTTGTGCGAGGACAATCGCGGTATCTGGGACCAAATGCTTCCGGTTGCAACACACGCCTACAACACTGCCTACCATCGTGTTCTGAAAGATTCACCATTTTTCTTGCTTTTCTCTCGGGACCCAAATGTTCCTTTTGAAGTGCTTGAGAATAAACTCCAACCTTGTTATGATGTTGACAGCTATAAAGCATTTACTTCTAGTGTTGCGCAGCGGACCTATAAACTATGTCAGACCAATATAGATATAGGATGGCAGGAGTCAGAAAGAATGTTTAGGAAATCCAAACCCAAACAGGTGGTAGTAGGAGATCGAGTCTACTTAAGGCATGTATGTACAAAGGGCGAACCAAAGAAGCTCCAGCCCTTGTTCAATGGACCTTTTAGGGTGCTAGAAAAAATAAGCCCTGTAGTCTTACGACTGCGTCATGTTAGAGGTGGTAAGATCAAGACAGTTCACACAAATAATGTTCAGGTCGTTCACGAGGACTCTCTTGGCTTCCATGACTCTCCTAATGTCAGGCGTGCATACCCTCTCCCTGATCAAGTAGTAGAAGTGGACACACTCCCATGACTTATTCCCCGAGGAGCCGCTGCCATTGTCCTTTCCAGCTCCTTCCGAGCTCTCCTCACCGGCTCCTGTCTCCTCAGATGCTTCAGAGGTCCCCTCATTGGTTCCCTCAGCTCCTTCAGAGCCCTGTGTCAGTCGCTCATTACGATCCAATACGGTACCCCCTTCTCTCCCCAATGTGATGGACCGCCCTCTTGAGTATCGCCAACGACCAACGAACTGATGCCCCTATAATTACAGATCCTGGGTGTTGCCCTCTCCTTGTCTTCCTTGATCCCTCCAGGAGCAACCCATTCGTCCCGGCCTCGTCTTCTCCCCAGTCTTTAAGATGCTGTTGACAGGACGGTACTATGTTGTCCCCGTCGTCATCAAGACGGACGACATCCAACGTCCTCTCATCAACGTGGCAAATCTAACAGCGGAAGTTTCATGGTCGATTGAACATATGAATCAATCGTTCCCCACTGTTGGTCTGCTCAGGCGCACTCTAGACTCTTTTCACATTGAGTTTGAGAAGTTATTCAAAGATCTTAACAGCTTTCTGTCGGCTATGAGTGGTAGAGATGGAAGCCCGTTTCGGACTCGCCAGAAGCGAGGAGCCGTGGATTTCCTTGGCTCGGTAGCAAACCTCCTTTTCGGTACGGCCACTCAGGCCCAAATAGATGTGATACAGGAAGCTCTCTCAGCTCTACACTCTGTCCACAGAAGAGACGTCAACAACCTCCATCAGGAAGTCCTCAACGCCACAGTTCGGGACCTCCGTCATATTCATTCTGCCATCTCCCGTCTAGAGTCCGCCTCGGCTTTGGCCTCAGCTATTATCCATCAGTTCTCACTAAAAACCTTGCAAATTGAAGGAAATGCGTATTTTGGAGACTATCCTTCTCATTCAGTTGGCACTTAGTGACCTAAATCATGATACTCTGAATCTCAAGCTTGGCCTTCAGCAGCTGTCCCAAACGCAGGTTTCCCCTCTCCTCCTTCCAAATGATGTACTATTTCGTGTGCTCAGCAATGCGTCACTCCATTACCCAGGCTTACTTTTCCCTGCAGCACATGAATATTTAGCATTGTATAGAGATGTCTCTAGGGTTATTTCTAAAGGTACGCTTTCCTCAGGAACCCTTCAGTTCTAAGTACACATCCCCATGAAAGGGATCCCTCTGACGTGTTCGATGTGTTTAAAATGGACGCGTTGCCTTTTCATCTTGATGGCACGCCATATTTTCTGCACACCGACACGCTTTCCACTTACCTTGCGGTTTCTGAAGACCGCACTCACTATATGCTCTTGGACTCCTTGGACCGCTGTACTAAACACCACCTGCTCTATGTATGTCCCCCTGTCGCCCCTGTCTACTCGACTTCTGTCCAGCGCTGCGAGATCGCTCTCTTTCTCGATCGCCCAGACGCCCTCTCGCTGTGTTCTAAGTCTCTCCTCAGAGTCTTCCCCCCGGTCTTCATCCCGTCTCCTGCGGGCTGGGTCTTCGCTACCGATACTCCCCAGATGGTCACCATGGTCTGCCCGGACAGCCCGGTCTCCAAATACAGGCAGACCATCAACGGGACGGGTCTCCTCCGCCTCGGTATGGGCTGTAGTGCCTCCGACGCCTTCAGCCTCCCTGCCTCTGCTACTATGGACGGTGACGCCCCGCTGACGGTTCATCGCGCCCCCTTCCACATCGGACGTGACGTGGTCTCATCGCTCCTGGCCAAGACTCCCCTTGGCCCCTTCCCCTCCCCGCCGCCGTCGCCCGGGTCGTCTCTGGCCCCCCCGCTGGACCTCCCTCCAGCACTTCACGCGCTCCAGGAATCCGTCTCTCCGGTCCCCGCCTTCGACCCCTTCCTCCCTTGGTGGGGGTGGCTGCTCCTCCTCGGCGTCGTCTTCGTCGCCGGTGGGGTAGCCTTCTTCTGTCTCTTCAGGTCCCGTCTCTCGCAGGCCTCCTCCCCCACGATCCCGCCATCCCCGTCTTGGCCCTCCATGGTCGTCCGCCGGGCGGACCGCTTCGTGCCACGAGGACGTGGCGTGGTTTTAACGGGGGGGGTATGTGGTGCCCCGCGAGCCGCGACACCACTCGTGTCATCATCATCTTCACCGGCAATATTTTCCGATGACAACAGCGGTATCGACCGCTAAAACACAACACGGACTCCAACACATGATTGTCCCCACTGTTCATTTACCAACCTATACACAATTGTAATTGCCCATTAACGCACCCGCTTATCTCTCTAAGCCAAAACACAATCACCGCGGCCAAAACACGATCAGCCGCGGAACAAAATGTTATGAAAACAAAGCTGCGTCACCGCGTGAATCAAGCATGTCGGTTAGGTAGATTATTGTATGAGCTCGGTGTGAGTTTGATGTATGACTCACACGCCTGACGTATTACCCTCGCGATGTCTGCCTATATAAGAAGCATTTCTCCAGGCTTGACCTCAGATTAACCAGCACTCTGTTCGTTGCTGGACACTCAGTTGTCCTTCCCTAGACAACATGGGTAGAACATTCATCGTTGCTACTGTGAGTATGGAGTAATGTGGTACCATAGAGGAAAGCGTATCTAACATATCTATTGTGTTCTATTATCTTAGTTTTACTTAGGATTATATTTCTATGATACTTTATTGTGTGAGTTTTTACTCAATATTATACCAGTGTTAACGTCAGTAACCAATAGTGAAAGAAAACCTGAAGACTCATTGAGTCTAGTAAGCCAGTCGCTGGTTTAAACAATATTTTTACCCTCTGTAATATTAAGTAGTATTAAGGTAGAATAAAATACATATAAGAAAGGCGACACCGTTTCATCACCCCATTTACGAACTCCTTTAAATACTCCTAAAGTACTAGAATTTTAAGTCAAGTGTCACTAATACAAACAGTGTGTCGTCGCCCCTGTGTGACCCGGGATTGCGGGTTACAACACTTTTACTGGTATTTTGTTTATTTATTTCAATTCGAATTTACATTATTTTATGTGTATTTTGTATACATTTTTTTATACGTATTTACTTAATTTTATGTGTATTTTGTATATATATTTTTATAGAAATCTACGTTTTTTTATTTGTATTCGTATATATATATTTTGAAACAAATTTACATTGTTTTATATGTATTTTTGCATATCTCTTTCAATACAAATTTACCTTATTGTATGTGCATTTTGTATTTTTATTTCAATGCAAATTTAAATATTTTATGTGTATTTTGGTATATATATTTTTATAAGAAATGCGCTATTTTATGGGAATTTTGCATCTTTATTTTCATACAAATTTACATTATTTTATTAATATTCTGTGTATTTATTTTGATACGATGTTACATTATTCTATTTGTTTTTTGTATATACTTTTTTATACATATTTACATTATTTAATGTGTATCTTGCATATATATTTTATACAAATTTATTATCTATTATCTTTTTTCATACAAATACACATTCTTTTCATGATATTTTGTTTATTTATTTTGACACGAATTTTGCATTATTTGATATGTATTTTGTATATCTATTTTCATACAAAATCAAATTATTTCTATGTATTTTTGTATATATTTTAATACAAATTTTAGTTATGTTATTTGTATTTTGTAAATTTATTTTCATTCAAATATATATTATTTTATTGGTGTTTTGTTGATACGAATTTACATTATTTTATATGTACTTTGTATATATATATTTATACGCTTTTACATTATTTAATATTTATTTTGAATATATATTTTTATTCAAATTCATGTTATTTTATGTGTATTTGTATATATATTTTCAAATAAATTTATATTATTTTATGTGTATTTTGTACATATATTTTATTACAAATCTACCTTATTTTATGTTTATTTTGTATGTGTATTTTGTATATTTATATTTATCCAAATACACATTCTTTTATTGGTATTTTGTTTATTTATTTTAATTCGAATTTACATTATTTTATGTGTATTTTGTATACATTTTTTTATACGTATTTACTTAATTTTATGTGTATTTTGTATATATATTTTTATAGAAATCTACGTTTTTTTATTTGTATTCGTATATATATTTTGAAACAAATTTACATTGTTTTATATGTATTTTTGTATATCTCTTTCAATACAAATCTACCTTATTGTATGTGCATTTTGTATATTTATTTCAATGCAAATTTAAATATTTTATGTGTATTTTGGTATATATATTTTTATAAGAAATGCGCTATTTTATGGGAATTTTGCATCTTTATTTTCATACAAATTTACATTATTTTATTAATATTCTGTGTATTTATTTTGAAACGATGTTACATTATTCTATTTGTTTTTTGTATATACTTTTTTATACATATTTACATTATTTAATGTGTATCTTGCATATATATTTTATACAAATTTATTATCTATTATCTTTTTTCATACAAATACACATTCTTTTCATGATATTTTGTTTATTTATTTTGACACGAATTTACATTATTTGATATGTATTTTGTATATATATTTTTATACGTATTTACATAATTTTATATGTATTTTGTATATATATTTCTATAGAAATCTACTTTATTTTATGTTTATTCGTATATATATTTTGAAACAGATTTACATTGTTTTATATGTATTTTTGAATATCTCTTTCAATACAAATTTACCTTACTGTATATACATTTTGTATATTTATTTCAATACATATTTAAATATTTTATGTGTATTTTGGTAAATATATTTTTATAAAAAATGCGATAATTTTTGGGAATTTTGCATCTTTATTTTCATACGAATTTACATTATTTTATTGATATTATGTGTATTTATTTATTTGATACGATTTTACGTTATTGTATTTGTTTTTTGTATATATTTTTTATACACATTTACATTATTTAATGTGTATCTTGCATATATGTTTTATACAGATTTACGTTATTTTAAGTGTATTTGTTTATATATTTTCATTCAAATTTACATTATTTGATGTGTATTTTGTATATGTATTTCAATACAAATTTACCTAATTTTATGTGTATTTTGTATATTTCTTTTCAAACGAATTTAAATTATTTTTATGTATTTTTGTATATAGTTTTATACAAATTTAGGTTATTTTATGTACGCATTTACATTATTTAGTGTGTGTTTTGTATATATATTTTTATGCAAATTTTCTTTATTTTATGTGCATTTTTGTAAATATATTTTTATAGAAATTTGCGTTATTTGTATATGTTTTCTCATACAAATTTACATTATTTTATTGCTATTTTGTTTATTTATTTTGATACGAGTTACATGATTATATGTGTATTTTGTACATATTTTTTATACGTATTTACATTACTTAATGTGTATTTTGTTTATATATTTTTAAACAAATCTACGTTATTATATGTATTTGTATAAATATTTTGATACAGATTTACATAATTTTATGTATTTTGTATCTACATTTCAATTCAAATTTAGCTTATTTTAGCTGTATTTTGTATATATATTTTCATACAAATTTAATTGCTTCTGTGTTTTTTTGTATATAGTTTTATACAAATTTACGATATTTTTTGTGTATTTTGTATACTTATATTTTTACAAATACACATTCTTTTACTGGTATTTTGTTTATTTATTTTGATACGATTTTTATGTGTATTTTGTATTCATTTTTTTATACGTATTTACTTCATTTTATGTGTATTTTGTATATATTTTTATAGAAATCTACGTTATTATATGTGTATTCGTATATATATTTTGAAACAAATTTACTTTGTTTTATATCTATTTTGCATATCTATTTCAATACAAATTTGCAAATTTACTTTATTTTATGTGCATTTTTGTACATATATTTTTTTAGAAATTTGCGTTATTTTATGTGTATTTGTATATGTTTTCTCATACAAATTTACATTATTTTATTGCTATTTTGTTTATTTATTTTGATACAAATGAAAATAGATATACAAAATATACATAAAATAAACTAAATTTGTATTGAAATATATATACAAAATACATAAAATAATGTAAATTTGTATCAAAATATTTTAACAGATGCGCATAAAATAACGTAAATTTGTTTTGAAATATACAAAATACACATTAAATAATGTAAATATGTATAAAAAAAATATATACAAAACACAAATAGAATAATGTAAAATCGTATCAAAATAAATACACAGAATATTAATAAAACAATGTATATTTGTATGAAAATAATGATGCAAAAAACCCATTAAATAACGCATTTTTTATAAAAATATATATACCAAAATAAACATGAAAAAATTAATTAATTTAAAATAAATATACAAAATACACATACAATAAAGTAAATCTGTATTGAAATAGATATGCAAAATACATATAAAACAATGTAAATTTGTTTCAAAATATATATACGAATACACATAAAATAACGTAGATTTGTATAAAAATATATATACAAAATACACATAAAATGAAGTAAATACGTATAAGAAAATGTATACAAAAAACACATAAAATAATGTAAATTCGTATCAAAATAAATAAACAAAATACCAATAAAAGAATGTGTATTTGTATAAATATAAATATACAAAATACACATAAAATAACGTAAATTTGTTTAAAACTATATACAAAAATACACAGAAGTAATTAAATTCGTATGAAAATAGATATACAAAATACAGATAAAATAAGCAAAATTTGAATTGAAATGTATATACAAAATACATAAAATAATGTAGATTTGTATCAAAATATTTATAAAAATACCCATAAAATAACGCATTTTTTTATTTATAAAAATATATATACCAAAATACACATCAAAAAATTAAATTTGTATTAAAATAAATATACAAAAAACACATACAATAAGGTAAATTTGTATTGAAATAGATATGCAAAAAACATATAAAACAATGTAAATTTGTTTCAAAATATATATACGAATACACATAAAATAACGTAGATTTTTAAAAAAAATATATATTCAAAATACACATAAAATGAGGTAAATACGTATAAAAAAATGTATACAAAATACACATAAAATAATGTAAATTCGTATTAAAATAAATATACAAAATACCAATAAAAGAATGTGTATTTGTATAAATATAAATATACAAAATACACATAAAATAACGTAAATTTATATAAAACTATATACAAAAATACACAGAAGTATTTTAATTTGTATGAAAATAGATATACAAAATAAGGTAAACTCGTTTCAAATTCAATAAACAAAATTCAGATAAAAGAACGTATATTTGTAGAAAAAATAAATATACAAAATACACATTAAATAACGAAAATTTGTATGAAAATATATAAAAAAATAAACAAAAATAATTTAAATTTGTATGAAAATAAATATACAAAATACACATGTATTTTGTATATCTATTTTCACACACATTTAATTACTTTTCTGTATTTTTGCATATAGTTTTATATAAATTTACGTTATTTTATTTGTATTTTGTATATTTATATATATACAATACACATTCTTTTATTAGTATTTTGTTTATTTATTTTGATACGAGTTTACATTATTTTATGTGTATTTTGTATACCTTTTTTATGCGTATTTACTTCATTTTATGTGTATTTTGTATATTTATTTTCATAAAAATCTACGTTATATTATATGTATTCGTATATATATTTTTAAAAAAATTTACATGGTTTTATATGTATTTTGCATATCTATTTCAATACATATTTACCTTATTGTATGTGCATTTTGTATATTTATTTTAATACAAATTCAAATATTTTATGTGTGTCTTGGTATAAATATTTTTATAAAAAATGCGTTATTTTATGGGTATTTTGCATCTTAATTTTCATACAAATTTACATTATTTTATTAATATTCTGTGTATTTATTTTGATACGATTTTATATTATTCTATTTGTGTTTTGTATATATTCTTTTATACATATTTACATTATTTAATTTGTATTTTTTATATATATTTTATACAAATTTACGTTATTTTAAGTGTATTTGTTTATATATTTTCATTAAAATTTACATTATTTTATGTGTATTTTGTAAATGTATTTCATTAAAAATTTACCAAATTTTATGTGTATTTTGTATATTTATTTTCATACAAATTAAAATTATTTTTGTGTATTTTTGTATATAGTTTTATACAAATTTAGGTGATTTTATGTGTATATTGTATATCTATTTTCATACAAATACACATTCTTTTATTGATATTTTGTTTATTTACTTTGACGCGAATTTACATTATTTAATGTGTATTATATATATATATATATATATATATATATATATATATATATATATATATATATATATATATATATATATATATATATATATATATATATATATATATATATATATATATATATATATATATATATATATATATATATATATATATATATATATATATATATATATATATATATATATATATATATATATATATATATATATATATTACGTGTTTATTACATTTGATGTGTATTTTGTATATATATTTATATAGAAATCTACGTTGATTTATGAGTATTCGTATATAGATTTTGAAATAAATTTACACTGTTTTATGTGTATTTTGCATATTTTTTCAATACAAATTTACCTTATTGTATATGCATTTTGTACATTAATTTTAATACAAATTTAATTATGCTATGTGTATTTTTGTATATGTATTTTTATAAAAATATGCTTTATTTTATGGGTATTTTGCATTTTTATACAAATTTACATTATTTTATTTATATTCTGTTTATTTTTTTTAAACAATTTTACATTATTCTATGTGTATTTTGTATATCTATTTTTATACGTATTTACTTAATTTTATGTGTATTTTGTAAATATATTTTATAGAAATCTACGTTATTTTATGTGTATTCGTATATATATTTTGAAACAAATTTACATTGTTTTATATGTATTTTTGCATATCTCTTTCAATACAAATTTACCTTATTGTATGTGCTTTTTGTATATTTATTTCAATACAAATTTAAATATTTTATGTGTATTTTGGTATATATATTTTTATAAGAAATGCGCTATTTGACGGGAGTTTTGCATCTTTATTTTCATACAAATTTACATTATTTTATTAATACTCGGTGTATTTATTTTGATACGATTTCACATTATTCTAATTGTTTTTTGCATATATTTTTTTTATACATATTTACATTATTTAATGTGTATCTTGCATCTTTTATCGTAATTTTGTTTATTTATTTTTATACGAATTTACATTATTTTAGGTGTATTTGATATGTATATTTTTATACTTATTTATATCATTTTATTTGTGTTTTGAATATATATTTTCATAGAAATTTACTCTATTTTATGGGTATTCGTATATATATTTTGATACAAATTTACATTATTTATGTTTATTTTGCATATCTATTTCAATACAAATTTACCATATTGTATGTGTATTATGTATATTTATTTTAATACAAATTTAATTATTTTATGTGTATTTTTGTAAAAATATGCGTTATTATTTGGGTATTTTGCATCTTTATTTTCATACAAATTTACATTATTTTATTGATATTCTGTTTATTTATTTAGATACGATTTTACATTATTCTATGTGTATTTTGTATATATATATTTATACACATTTACATTATTTAATGTATATTTTGTATATATATTTTATATAAATTTACGCTATTTTATATGTATTTGTTTATATATTTTCAAACAAATTTAAATTATTTTTATGTATTTTTTATATATTTTTATATAAATTTTAGTTATTTTATTTGTATTTTGTATTTATATTTTCCTACAAATATACATTCTTTTAGTGGAATTTTTTTCATTTATTTTCATAAGAATTTACATAATTTTATGAGTATTTTGTATATATATTTTTCTACGTATTTACATTATTTTGTGTATTTTTTATATATATTTTCATAAAAATTTACGTTATTTTATTGTGTGTATTCGTATATGATTTGATACAAATTTACATTATTTTATGTTTATTTTCCATATCTATTTCAATATAGATTTACTTTATTGTATGTGTATTTTGTATATTTATTTTAATACAAATTTAATTATTTTATGTGTACTTTGTATACATTTTCTTATACGTATTTACTTCATTTAATGTGTATTTTGTATATATATTTTTATAGTAATCTCCGTTATTTTATGTGTATTGGTATATATATTTTGAAGCAAATTTACATTGTTTTATATGTATTTAGCATATCTATTTCAATATAAATCTACCTTATTGTATGTGCATTTTGTATATTTATTGTAATACAATTTTTTTTTTTATTATTTTTGTATATATATTTTTATAAAAAGAGTTTTATATAAATTTAAAATATTTTATGTGTATTTTGTATATCTATTTTCAAACAAATTTAAATTATTTTTATGTATTTTTTATATATATTTTTATAAATTTTAGTTATTTTATTTGTATTTTGGATTTATATTTTCCTACAAATATACATTCTTTTAGTGGAATTTTTTTCATTTATTTTCATAAGAATTTACATTATTTTATGAGTATTTTGTGTATATATTTTTCTACGTATTTACATTATTTTGTGTATTTTTTATATATATTTTCATAAAAATTTACGTTATTTTATTGTGTGTATTCGTATATGATTTGATACAAATTTACATTATTTTATGTTTATTTTCCATATCTATTTCAATATAGATTTACTTTATTGTATGTGTATTTTGTATATTTATTTTAATACAAATTTAATTATTTTATGTGTACTTTGTATACATTTTCTTATACGTATTTACTTCATTTAATGTGTATTTTGTATATATATTTTTATAGTAATCTCCGTTATTTTATGTGTATTGGTATATATATTTTGAAGCAAATTTACATTGTTTTATATGTATTTAGCATATCTATTTCAATATAAATCTACCTTATTGTATGTGCATTTTGTATATTTATTGTAATACAAATTTAATTTTTTTATTATTTTGGTATATATATTTTTATAAAAAGAGTTTTATATAAATTTAAAATATTTTATGTGTATTTTGTATATCTATTTTCAAACAAATTTAAATTATTTTTATGTATTTTTTATATATTTTTATATAAATTTTAGTTATTTTATTTGTATTTTGTATTTATATTTTCCTACAAATATACATTCTTTTAGTGGAATTTTTTTCATTTATTTTCATAAGAATTTACATAGTTTTATGAGTATTTTGTATAAATATTTTTCTACGTATTTACATTATTTTGTGTATTTTTTATACATATTTTCATAAAAATTTACGTTATTTTATTGTGTGTATTCGTATATGATTTGATACAAATTTACATTATTTTATGTTTATTTTCCATATCTATTTCAATATAGATTTACTTTATTGTATGTGTATTTTGTATATTTATTTTAATACAAATTTAATTATTTTATGTGTACTTTGTATACATTTTCTTATACGTATTTACTTCATTTAATGTGTATTTTGTATATATATTTTTATAGTAATCTCCGTTATTTTATATGTATTGGTATATATATTTTGAAGCAAATTTACATTGTTTTATATGTATTTAGCATATCTATTTCAATATAAATCTACCTTATTGTATGTGCATTTTGTATATTTATTGTAATACAAATTTTTATTTTTTATTTTTTTGGTATATATATTTTTATAAAAAGAGTTTTATATAAATTTAAAATATTTTATGTGTATTTTGTATATCTATTTTCATACAAATACACATTTTTTATTGATATTTTGTTTATTTATTTTGACGCGAATTCACATTATTTAATGTGTATTGTGTATATATATTTTTATGCGTATTTACGTCATTTCATGTGTATTTTGTATATATATTTCTATAGAAATATATATTATTTTATGTGTATTCGTATATATATTTTGAAACAAATATACATTGTTTTATGTGCATTTTGCATATTTTTTCAATATAAATTTACCTTATTGTACGTGCATTTTGTATATTAATTTTAATACAAATTTAATTATTCTATGTGTATTTTTGTATATGTATTTTCATAAAAAAATGCTTTATTTTATGGGTATTTTGCATCTTTTTTTTCATACAAATTTACATTATTTTATTGACATTCTGTGTAGTTATTTTGATACGATTTTACATTATTCTATGTATATTTTGTATATGTATTTCATACAAATGAACGTTATTTTATGTGAATTTGTTTTCATTTCATACAAATTTACATTATTTTATGTGTATTTTGTACATGTATTTAAATACAAATTTAACTAATTATATGTGTATTATGTATATCTATTTTCATACAAATTGAAATTAATTTTGTTTATTTTAGTATATATATTTATTCAAATTTTCGTAATTTTATGTGAATTTTGTATATTTATTTTCCTACAAATATACGTTCTTTTATCGGAATTTTGTTTATTTATTTTGATACGAGTTTTCATTATTTTAAGTGTATTTGATATATATATTTTTATACTTATTTACATAATTTTATATGTATTTTGAATATATATTTTCATAGAAATTTACTCTATTTTAAGTGTATTCGTATATATATTTTGATACAAATTTACATTATTTATGTGTATTTCGGATATCTATTTCAATACAAATTTTCTTTATTGTATGTGCCTTTTGTATATTTATTTTGATGCAAATTTAATTATTTTATGTGTATTTTTGTATATATATTTTTAAACAAATATGCGTTATTATATGGGTATTTTGCATCTTTATTTTCATACAAATTTATATTATTTTATTGATTGTCTGTTTACTTATTTTGATACGATTTTACGTTATTCTGTGTATTTTGTATATATATTTTTAGACATATTTACATTATTTAATGTATATTTTGTACATATATTTTATGGAAATTTACGTTATCTTATGTGTTTTTGTTTATATATTTTCATTCAAATTTACATTATTTTATGTGTATTTTGTATATGTATTTCAATAAAAATTTGCCTAATTTCATTTGTATTTTGCATATCTATTTTCAAACAAATTTACATTATTTTTGTGTATAAAATATATATACAAAATACACATTAAATAATGTAAATATGTATAAAAAAAATATATACAAAACACAAATAGAATAATGTAAAATCGTATCAAAAATAAATACACAGAATATTAATAAAATAATGTAAATTTGTACGAAAATAAAGATGCAAAATACCCATAAAATCACGCATTTTTTATAAAAATATATATACCAAAATACACATAAAATATTAAAATTTGTATTAAAATAAATATAAAAAATGCTCATTCAATAAGATAAATTTGTATTTAAATAGATATGCAAAATACATATAAAACAATGTAAATTTGTTTCAAAATATATATACGAATACACATAAAATAACGTAGATTTCTATAAAAATATATACAAAATACACATAAAATAAAGTAAATACGTATAAAAAATGAATACAAAATACACATAAAATAATGTAAAATCGTTTCAAAATAAATAAATAAACAAAATACCAATAAAAGAATGTGAATTTGTATAAATATAAATATACAAAATACACATAAAATATCGTAAATTTGTATAAAACTATATACAAAAATACACAGAAATAATTAAATTTGTATGAAAATAGATATACAAAATACAGCTAAAATAAGCTAAATTTGAATTGAAATGTACATACAAAATACATAAAATAATGTAAATTTGTATCAAAATATTTACACAAATACATATAATAACGTAGATTTGTTTAAAAATATATAAACAAAATACACATTAATTAAAGTTAATACGTTTAAAAAATATGTACAAAATACACACATAATCAAGTAATTCGTATCAAAATAAATAAACAAAATAGCAATAAAATAATGTAAATTTGTATGAGAAAACATATACAAATAACGCAAATTTCTATAAAAATATATGTACAAAAATGCACATAAAATAAAGTAAATTTCCATAAAAATGTATATACAAAACACACATTAAATAATGTAAATGCGTACATAAAATAACCTAAATTTGTATAAAACTATATACAAAAATACACAAAAATAATTTAAATTTGTATGAAAAGAAATATACAAAGTACACATAAAACTAGGTAAATTTTTATTGAAATACATATACAAAATACACATCAAATAATGTAAATCTGAATGAAAATATATAAACAAATACACAAAAATAATGTAAATTTGTTTGAAAATATATATACGAATACACATAAAATAAAGTAGATTTCTATAGAAATGTATATACAAAATACGTATAAAAATATATATACAAAATACATATTAAATAATGTAAATTCGTGTCAAAATAGATAAACAAAATATCATGAAAAGAATGTGTATTTGTATGAAAATAGATAATAGATCATAAATTTGTATAAAATATATATGCAAGATACACAATAAATAATGTAACTATGTGTAAAAAAGTATATACAAAAAACAAATAGAATAATGTAAAATCGTACCAAAATAAATACACCGAATCTTAATAAAATAATGAAAATTTGTATGAAAATAAAGATGCAAAATGCCCATAAAATAGCGCATTTCTTATAAAAATATATATACCAAAATACACATAAAATATTTAAATTTGTATTGAAATAAATATACAAAATGCACATACAATAAGGTAAATTTGTATTGAAAGAGATATGCAAAATTACATATATAACTATGTAAATTTGTTTCAAAATTTTTATACGAATACAAATAAAATAAAGTTGATTTCTATAAAAAATATTTATACAAAATACACATAAATTAAGTAAATACGTATAAAATAGATATACAAAATACACATATAATAATGTAAAATTGTTTAAAAAAAACAATATACCAATAAAATAATGTAAATTTGTATGAAAATAAAATAAAAACCCATAAAATAAAGCATATTTATAAAATATATACAATATATACAAAATACACATATAATAATAAATTTGTATTAAAATTAATATACAAAATGCATATACAATAACGTAAATTTTATTGAAAAATATACAAAATACACAAAAAAACAGTGTAAATTTATTTCAAAATCATATACGAATACATAAATCAACGTAAATTTCTAGAAATATATATACAAATACATATCAAATAATGTAAACACGTATATATATATACATTTGTTTATTTATTTTAATGGGTATTTTGCATCTTTATTTTCATACAAATTTACATTATTTCATTGATATTATGTGTATTTATTTTGATACGATTTTACATTATTCAATATGTTTTTTGTATATATTTTTTTGTTATACACATTTACATTATTTAATGTGTATCTTGCATATATATTTTATACAAATCTACTTTATTTTAAGTGTATTTGTTTATATATTTTCATTTAAATTTACATTATTTGATGTGTATTTTGTATATGTATTTCAATACAAATTTACCCAATTTTATGTGTATTTTGTATATTTCTTTTCATACATATTTAAATTATTTTTGTGTATTTTTGTATATAGTTTTATACAAATTTAGGTTATTTTATGTACGCATTTACATTATTTAATGTATGTTTTGTATAAATTTTTATATGCAAATTTACTTTATTTTATGTGCATTTTTGTACATATATTTTTATAGAAATTTGCGTTATTTGTTTATGTTTTCTCATACAAATTTACATTATTTTATTGGTATTTTATTTATTTATTTTGATACGAATTACATGATTATATGTGTATTTTGTACATATTTTTTATACGTATTTACATTACTTAACGTGTATTTTGTTTATATATCTTTAAACAAATCTACGTTATTATATATATTTGTATAAATATTTTGATACAAATTTACATTATTTTATGTATTTTGTATATTCATTTCAATTCAAATTTTGCTTACTTTAGCTGTATTTTTTATATCTATTTTCATACAAATTTAATTACTTCTGTGTATTTTTGTATATAGTTTTAAACAAATTTACGATATTCTATGTGTATTTTGTATATTTATATTTATACAAATACACATTATTTTATTGGTATTTTGTTTATTTATTTTGATACGATTTTACATTATTTTAAGTGTATTTTGTATTCATTTTTTTATACGTATTTACTTCATTTTATGTGTATTTTGTATATATTTTTATTGAAATCTACATTATTTTATGTGTATTTGTATATATATTTTGAAACAAATTTACATTGTTTTATATGTATTTTGCATATCTAATTCAATACAAATTTACCTTATTGTGTGTGCATTTTTTATATTTATTTTAATACAAATTTTAATATTTTAGGTGTATTTTTGTATATATATTTTTATAAAAAATACGTTATTTTATGGGTATTTTGCATCTTTATTTTCATACAAATTTAGATTATTTGATTAATATTCTATGTATTTATTTTTGATACGATTTTACATTATTCTATTTGTGTTTTGTATATATTTTTTCTATACATATTTACATTATTTAATGTGTATTTTGTATATATATTTGATACAAATTTACGTTATTTTAAGTGTATATGTTTATATATTTTCATTCAAATTTACATTATTTTATGTGTATTTTGTATATGTATTTCAATACAAATTTACCTAGTTTTATGTGTATTTTGTATATTTATTTTCATACAAATTTAAATTATTTTTGTGTATGTTTGTATATAGCTTTATACAAATTTAGGTTATTTTATGTGTATTTTTGTTTATCTATTTTCATACAAATACACATTCTTTTATTGATATTTTGTTTATACCAAAACACACATAAAATATTTGAATTTGTATTAAAATAAATATACGAAATGCACACATAATAAGGTAAATTTCTATTAAAATAGATATGCAAAATACATATAAAACAATGTAAATTTGTTTCAAAATATATATACGAATACACATAAAATAACGTAGATTTCTATAAAAATATATATACAAAATACATATAAAATGAAGTAAATACGTATAAAAAAATGTATACAAAATACAGATAAAATAATGTAAACTCGTATCAAAATAAATAAATAAAATACTAATAAAAGAATGTGTATTTGTATAAATATAAATATACAAAATACACATAAAATAACGTAAATTTATATAAAACTATATACAAATATACACAGAAGTAATTAAATTTGTATGAAAATAGATATACAAAATACACACAAAATAAGCTAAATTTGAATTGAAATATATATACAAAATACATGAAATAAAGTAAATTTGCATCAAAATATTTATACAAATACACATATAATAACATAAATTTGTATGATAATATATAAACAAAATACACATTAAATAATGTAGATACGTAAAAAAATATGTACAAAATACACATATCATATAAATTTGTATCAAATTAAATAAACAAAATAATAAAATAATATAACATTTGTATGCTGCAGTATTTTAATACAAAACATATTATAAACATAATGTAAAATTTATGGGTATTTTGCATCTTTATTTTCATACAAATTTACATTATTTTATTGATATTCTGCTCATTCATTTTGATACGAATTGACATTATTCTATGTGTATTTTGTATATATTTTTCATACAAATTTAGTTTTTTTTATGTGTTTATATATTTTAACACAAATTTACAATATTTTATGGGTATTTTGTATATACATTTCAAAAGAAATTTACCTAGTTTATGTGTATTTTGTATATCTATTTTCATACAAACTCAAATTATTTCTATGTATTTTTGTATATATTTTAATACAAATTTTAGTTATGTTATTTGTATTTTGTAAATTTATTTTCATTCAAATATATACTATTTTATTGGTGTTTTGTTGATTTATATTGATACGAATTTACATTATTTTATATGTACTTTGTATATATATTTTTATACGCATTTACATTATTTAATATTTATTTTGAATATATATTTTTATACAAATTCATGGTATTTTATATGTATTTGTATATATATTTTCATATAAATTTACATTATGTTATGTGTATTTTGTACATATTTTTTATTACAAATCTACCTTATTTTATGTTTATTTTGTATGTGTATTTTGTATATTTATTTATACTTTTATTGGTATTTTGTTTATTTATTTTAATTCGAATTTACATTATTTTATGTGTATTTTGTACACATTTTTTTATACGTATTTACTTAATTTTATGTGTATTTTGTATATATATTTTTATAGAAATCTACGTTATTTTATTTGTATTCGTATATATATTTTGAAACAAATTTACATTGTTTTATATGTATTTTTGCATATCTCTTTCAATACAAATTTACCTTATTGTATGTGCGTTTTGTATATTTATTTCAATACAAATTTAAATATTTTATGTGCATTTTGGTATATATATTTTTATAAGAAATGCGCTATTTTATGGGAATTTTGCATCTTTATTTTCATACAAATGTACATTATTTTATTTATATTCGGTGTATTTATTTTGATACGATTTTACATTATTCTATTTGTGTTTTGTATATATATTTTTTATATATATTTACATTATTCAATGTGTATTTTATATATTTTATACTAAATTTACGTTATTTTAAGTGTGTTTATTTATATATTTTCATTCAAATTTACATTATTTGATGTGTTTTTGTATATGTATTTCAATACAAATTTACCTAATTTTACGTCTATTTTGTATTTTTTCGTACAAATTTAAATATTTTGTATTTTGTATATAGTTTTATATAAATTTATATATACGAATACACATAAAATGACGTAGATTTCATAAAAATATATATACAAAATATACATAAAATTAAGTAAATACGTATAAAAAATGTAAACAAATACACATAAAATAATGTAAATTGAATCAAATAAATAAACAAAATACTAATAAAAGAATGTGTATTTGTATAAATATAAATGTACAAAATACACATACAAAATAAACATCAAATAAGGTAAATTTGTAATGAAATATATGTACAAAATACCTATAAAATAATGTAAATTTATATGAAAATATATATACAAATACACATAAAATACCATGAATTTGTATAAAAATATATATTCAAAATAAATATTAAATAATGTAAATGCGTATAAAAATATATATACAAAGTACATATAAAATAATATAAATTCGTATCAATATAAATCAACAAAATACCAATAAAATAATATATATTTGAATGAAAATAGATTTACAAAATACACATAACATAACTAAAATTTGTATTGAAATATATACAAAAATACATAAAAATAATTTGAGTTTGTATGGAAATAGATATTCAAAATACACATAAAACTAGGTAAATTTCTTTTGAAATTTATATACAAAATGCCCATAAAATATTGTAAATTTGTGTCAAAATATATAAACAAATACACATAAAATAATGTAAATTTGTATGAAAATAATATACAAAATAAACATAGAATAAAGTCAAATCGTATCAAAATGAATGAGCAGAATATCAATAAAATAACGTAAATTTGTATGAAAATAAAGATGCAAAATACCCATAAAATAAAGCATATTTTTATAAATATACATATACAAAAATACACATATAATAATTAAATTTGTATTAAAATTAATATACAAAATGCATATACAATAATGTAAATTTGTATTGAAAAAATATGCAAAATACACATAAAAGTGTAAATTTTTTTAAAAATCTATATACTAATACACAAAAAATAACGTAGATTTATATTTAAATATATATAAAAAATAAACATTAAATGATTTAAATAATTATAAAAATATACATAAAAAATACACCTTAAATAATTTAAATTATGTTAAAAATAAATAAACAACATATAACTAAAAGAATGTGTATATGGAAAATAGATATACAAAATACACATCAAATAACCTAAATTTGTATAAAACTATATATAAAAATACACAAAAATAATTTATATTTGTATGAAACTAAATATACAAAATACACATAAAATTAAGTAAATTTGTATTGAAATACATATACAAAATACACATAAAATAATGGAAATTTGAATGAAAATATATAAACATATACACTTAAAATAACGTATATTTTCATCAAATATTTATAGAAAATACACATTAAATAATGTAAAAACGTATAAAAAATATATACAAAACACAAATAGAATAATGTAAAATCGTATCAAAATAAATACACAGAATATTACTAAAATAATGTAAATTTGTATCAAAATAAAGATGCAAAATAGCCATAAAAAACGCATTTTTATAAAATATGTATACCAAAATACACATAAAATATTAAATTTGTATTAAAATAAATATAAAAATGCACATACTATAAGGTAAATTTGTATAGAAATAGATATGCAAAATACATATAAATATGTAAATTTGTTTCAAAATATATACGAATACATAAAATAACGTAGATTTCTATAAATATATACAAAATACACATAAAATGAAGTAAATACGTATAAAAATGAATACAAAATACACATAAAAATCGTAACAAAATAAATAAACAAAATACCAGTAAAAAGAATGTGTATTTGTATAAATATAAATAAAATACACATAAACAAAATTGTATAAAACTATATACAAAAAATACATAAAATAATGGAAATTTGAATGAAAATTATATCAAATTTATAAAACTATATATGCAAAATATATATAAAATAGCTGAATTTGAATGGTACATAAACATATACATAAAATAACGTAAATTTGAATAAAATATATACAAAAATACACATTAAGTAATGTAAATTTGTATGAAAATACAAATACAAAATACAGCTAAAATAAGCTAAATTTGAATTGATTTGTACCTACAAAATACATAAAATAATGTAAATCTGTATCAAAATATTTATACAAATACATATAATAACGTAGATTTGTTTAAAAATATATAAACAAACTACATATTAAGTAATGGAAATACGTATAAAAATATGTACAAAATACACACAATTTAACTACTTTTGTGTATTTTTGTATATAGTTTTATATAAATTTACGATATTTTATGTGTATTTTGTATATTTATTTTTATACAAATACACATTTTTTTATTGGTATTTTGTTTATTTATTTTGATACGAATTTACATTATTTTATGTGTATTTTGTATACATTTTTTTTATACGTATTTACTTCATTTTATGTGTATTTTGTATATATATTTTTATAGAAATCTACGTTATTTTATGTGTATTCGTATATATATTTTGAAACAAATTTTATATTGTTTTATATGTATTTTGCATATCTATTTCAATATAAATTTACCTTATTGTATGTGCAATTTGTATATTTATTTTAATACAAATTAAAATTTCTTATATGTATTTTGATATATATATATTTAAAAAAAATCCGTTATTTTATGGGTATTTTGCTCCTTTATTTTCATAGAAATTTACATTATTTTATTAATATTCTGTGTATTTATTTTGTTACGATTTTGCATTATTCTATTTGGGTTTTGTATATATTTTTTTTATACATATTTACATTACTTAATGTGTATTTTGTATATATATTTCATACAAATTTACGTTATTGTAAGTGTATTTGTTTATGTGTTTTCATTCAAATTTATATTATTTTATGTGTATTTTGTAAATGTATTTCAATACAAATTTACCTATTTTATGTGTATTTTGTATACTTATTTTCAAACAAAATGTAAATTATTTTTGTGTATTTTTGTATATAGTTTAATACAAATTTACGTTATTTTATGTGTATTTTGAATATCTATTTTCATACAAATACACATTCTTTTATTGATATTTTGTTTATTTATTTTGAAACGAATATACATTATTTAATGTCTATTTTTATACATATTTACAGCATCTCAAGTGTATTTTGTATATATATTTCTATAGAAATCTGCGTTATTTTATGTGTATTCGTATATATATTTTGAAACAAATTTACATTGTTTTATGTGTATTTTGCATATTTTTTTAATAAAAATTTACCTTATTGTATGTGCATTTTGTATATTAATTTTACTAGAAATTTAATTATTGAATGTGTATTTATGTATATGTATTTTTATAAAAATATGCTTTATTTTATTGGTATTTTGCATCTTTATTTTCATACAAATTTACATAATTTTATTGATATTTTGTGTATTTTTTTTATACGATTTTACATTATTTTCTATGTGTATTTTGTATATATATTTAATACAAATGTACGTTATTTTATGTGTATTTGTTTTCATTTCATACAAATTTTCATTATTTTATGTGTATTTTGTACATGTACAAATTTGTACAAATTTAACTAATTATATGTGTATTTTGTATATAAATTTTCAGAAAAATTTATTTATTAATTTTTGTTTTTTTTTTGTATATATTTTTATTCAAATTTTCGTTATTTTATGTGTATTTTGTATATTTATTTTCCTACAAATATACGTTCTTTTATCGGAATTTTGTTTGTTTATTTTGATACGAGTTTACATTATTTTAGGTGTATTTGGTATATATATTTTTATACTATTTACATCATTTTATATGTAGTTTGTATGTATATTTTCTTAGAAATTTATTCTATTTTATGTGTATTCGTATATATTTTGATACAAATTTACATTATTGATGTGTATTTTGGATATGTATTTCAATACAAATTTACTTTATTGTATATACATTTTGTATATTTATTTCAATACAAATTTAATTATTTCATGTGTATTTTTGTATATATATTTTTATGCATATATCCGTTATTATATGGGTATTTTGCATCTTTATTTTCAAACAAATTTAAATTATTTTATTGATATTCTGTTTATTTATTTTGATACGATTTAACATTATTCTATGTGTATTTTGTATATATATTTTTATACATATTTACATTATTTAATATATATTTTGTATATATATTTTATCCAAATTTACGTTATTTTATGTGTATTTGTTTATATATTTTCATACAAATTTACATTATTTTATGTGTATTTTGTATATGTATTTCAATACAAATTTGCCTAACTTTATGTGTATTTTGCATATCTATTTTCAAACAAATTTAAATTATTTTTGTGTATTTTTGTATTTATTTTTATACAAATTTTAGTTATTTTATTTGTATATTGTATATATATTTTCTTACAAATATACAATCTTTTATTATAATCTTTTATTATAATTTTGATACGAGTTTACATTATTTTATGTGTATTTTGTATATATATTTTTCTACGTATTTACATTATTTTATGTGTATTTTGTATATATATTTTAATAAAAATGTACATTATTTTATTGTGTGTATTCTTATTTATTTTGATACAAATTTTATACAAATTCATGTTATTTTATGGGTATTTGTATGTATATTTTCATACAAATTTATATTATTTTACGTGTATTTATTTACCTTATTTTATGATTATTTTATATGTATATTTGTATTTGTATTTACGTAATTTTATGTGTATTTTCTATATATATTTTCATCCAAAATTACATTATTTTATTGGTATTTTCTTTATTTAACTCGATACTAATTTAGATTTTTTTATAGGTATTTTGTATACATATGTTTATACTCGTTTACATTATGTAATGTGTGTTTTGTATATATTTTTTAATGAAAATTTATTTTATGTGCATTTTTGTACATATATTTTTATAGAAATTTATTTATTTTATGTGTATTTTGTATATGTTTTCTCATAAAAATTTACATTATTTTATTGGTATTTTGTTTATTTATTTTGGTACGAATTACATGATTATATGTGTATTTTGTATATATATTTTTTCATACGTAATTACATTATTTAATGTGTATTTTGTTTATATATTTTTATATTAAATTTACCTAATTATATGTGTATTTGTAAAAATATTTTGATACAAATTTACTTTATTTTATGTATTTTGTACATATATTTCAATTCAAATTAAGCTTATTTTGTGTGTATTTTGTATATCTATTTTCATACAAATTTAATTACTTCTGTGTATATTTATATTTATACAAATATGCAAAATACATATAAAACAATGTAATTTCATTCAAAATATATATACGAATACACATAAAATAACGTAGATTTCTATAAAAATGTATATACAAAATACACATAAAATGAAGTAAATACGTATAAGAAAATATATACAAAATACACATAAAATAATGTAAATTCGTATCAAAATAAATAAACAAAATGCCAATAAAAGAATGTGTACTTGTATAAATATAATTATACAAAATACACATAAAATAACGTAAAATTGTATAAAACTATATACAAAAATAAACAATAATAATTAAATTTGTATGAAAATAGATATACAAAAGACACATAAAATAAGCTAAATTAGAATTGAAATAAATATAGAAAATACATAAAATAATACAAATTTGTATCAAAATATATATTCAAATACACATATAATAACGTAAATTTGTATAAAAATGTATAAACAAAATACACATTAAATAATGTAAATACGTATAAAAGATATATATATATATATATATATATATATATATATATATATATATATATATATATATATATATATATATATATATATATATATATATATATATATATATATATATATATATATATATATATATATAAATAGATATAAAATACATATAAAACAATGTAAATTTGTCTCAAAATATATATACGAAAACACATAAAATAACGCAGATTTTATAAAGATATATATACAAAATACATAAAATGAAGTAAATGTATAAAAAAATGTATACAAAATACACATAAAATAATGTAAACTCGTATCAAAATCAATAAACAAAATACTAATAAAAGAATGTGTATTTGTATAAATATAAATATACAAAAAACACATAAAATAACGTAAATTGATATAAAAGTAAATACAAAAATACACAAAAGTAATTAAATTTGTATGAAAATAGATATACAAAATACACATAAAATAACTAATATTTAAAAAAAATATAAACAAAAATACACATAAAATAATTAAATTTGTATTAAAATAAATATACAAAATACACATACTAAAAGGTAAATTTATATAAAAATAGAAATGCAAAATACACATAAAATAATGTAAATTTGTATCAAAATAGATACAAATACACTCAATAAAATAACGTAAATTTTTATGAAATATATATATACAAAATACACATAAAATAATGTAAATACGTAGAAAAATATATATAGAAAATACACATAAAATAATGTTAATTCGTATCAAAATAAATAAACAAAATTCCAATAAAAGAATGTATATTTGTAGGAATATATATATATATATATATATATATATATATATATATATATATATATATATATATATATATATATATATATATATATATATTTATATGTATTTATATATATATATATATATATATATATATATATATATATATATATATATACAAAATGCACATACAATAAGGTAAATTTGTATTGAAAGAATATGCAAAGTACACATAAAACAATGTATATTTGTTTCAAAATATATATACGAATACCCATAAAATAACGAAGATTTCTATAGAAATATAAATACAAAAAATAGATGAAATGACGTAAATACGTATAAAAATATATATACACAATACACATTAAATAATGTAAATTCGTGTCAAAACAAATAAACAAAATATCAATAAAAGAATGAGTATTTGTATGAAAATAGATATACAAAATACACATTAATTATTGTAAATTTGTATAAAACTCTATTGAAAAATACACAAAAAATAGTTTAAATTTGTATGAAAATTAATATACAAAATACACTTAAAATTAGGTAAATTTGTATTGAAATACATATATAAAATACATATAAAATAATGTAAATTTGAATGAAAATATATAAACAAATACACTTAAAAAAACGTAAATTTGTATGAAATATATATATATAAAATACACATTAAATAATGTAAATATGTATAAAAAAATATATACAAAAGACAAATAGAATAATGTAAAATAGTATCAAAATAAATACACATAATATTATTAAAATAATGTAAATTTGTATGAAAATAAAGATGCAAAATACCCATAAAACAACGCATTTTTTATGAAAATATATATACCAAAATACATATAAAATATTTAAATTTGTATTACAATAGATATACAAAATG
Source organism: Eriocheir sinensis (assembly GCF_024679095.1). NCBI lineage: Eukaryota > Metazoa > Arthropoda > Malacostraca > Decapoda > Varunidae > Eriocheir > Eriocheir sinensis. The sequence goes on along the minus strand of NW_026110984.1, from coordinate 551,811 downwards.
CACATACAATAAGGTAAATTTGTATTGAAATAGATATGCAAAATAAATATAAAACAATGTAAATTTCTTTCAAAATATATATACGAATACACATAAAATAACGTAGATTTCTCTAAAAATATATATACAAAATACACATAAAATGAAGTAAATACGTATAAGAAAATGTATACAAAATACACATAAAATAATGTAAATTCGTATCAAAATAAATAAACTAAATGCCAATAAAAGAGTGTGTACTTGTATAAATATAAATATACAAAATACACATAAAATAACATAAAATTGTATAAAACTAAATACTATATATACTATATAAACAAAAATAATTAAATTTGTATGAAAATAGATATACAAAAGACATAAAATAAGCTAAATTTGAATTGAAATATATATAGAAAATACATAAAATAATGTAAATTTGTATCAAAATATATTTTCAAATACACATATAATAACGTAAATTTGTATAAAAATATATAAACAAAATACACATTAAATAATGTAAATACGTATAAAAGATATGTACGTAATGTAAAATTTTTTAAAATTAAAGATGCAATATACCCATAAAATAACTCATATTTAAAAAAAATATATATACAAAAATACACAAAATAATTAAATTTGTGTTAAAATAAATATACAAAATACACATACAATGAGGTAGATTTTTATTGAAATCGATATGCAAAAAACACATAAAATAAAGTAAATTTTTATCAAAATATATACGAATACACACAATAAAATAACTCAAAATACACATTAAATAATGTAAATACATAGAAAAATATATATACAAAATACACATAAAATAATATAAATTCGTATCAAAATAAATAAACAAAATCTCCTCTAAAAGAATGCATATTTGTAGGAAAATATATATACAAAATACAAATAAAATAACAAAAAATTGTATAAAAATATATACAAAAATACACAAAAATAATTCAAATTTGTTTGAAAATATATATGCAAAATACACATGGAATTAGGCAGTTTTTTTTTTAAATACATATACAAAATACACATAAAATAATGTAAATTTGTATGAAACTATATAAACAAATACACATAAGATAACGTAAATTTCCATAAAATATATGTACAAAATATACATTAAATAATGTAAATATGTCTAAAGATATGTATACAAAATACACAGAATAACGTAAAATCGTATAAAAATAAATAAACAGACTATCAATAAAATAATGTAAATTTGTATGAAAATAAAGATGCAAAATAACCATATAATAACGCATATTTGTTTAAAAATATATATACAAAAATACACATAAAATAATAAAATTTTAATAAAATAAATATACAAAAATCACATACAATAAAGAAAATTTGTATTGAAATAGAAATGCGAAATACACATAAATAATGTAAATTTGTATCAAAATATATATACGAATACACATACAATAGAGTAAATTTCTATGAAAATATATATTAAAAATACATATAAAATGATGTAAATAAGTATAAATATATATATATATAGATATATATATATATATATATATATATATATATATATATATATATATATATATATATATATATATATATATATATATATATATATATATATATATATATATATATATATATATATATATATATATATATCAAATACATCTAAAATAATGAAAATTCGTATCAAAATCAATAAACAAAATTCCGATAAAAGAACGTATATTTGTAGGAAAATAAATATACAAAATACACATAAAAGTATGAAAATTTGAATAAAAATATATAATAAAATACACAAAATTAATTTCAATTTGTATGAAAATAGAAATACATAATACACATATAATTAGTTAAATTCGTATTTAAATACATGAACAAAATACACATAAAATATTGTAAATTTGTATGAAATGAAAACAAATTCACATAAAATAACGTACATTTGTATGAAATATATATACAAAATATATTTAGAATAATGTAAAATCGTATCAAAATAAATACACAGATATCAATAAAATAATGTAAAAATATATATACACAATACACATTAAATAATGTAAATTCGCGTCAAAATAAATAAACAAAATATCAATAAAAGAATGTGTATTTGTATGAAAATAGATATACAAAATACACATAAAATATTGTAAATTTGTATAAAACTCTTTTTATAAAAACATATATACCAAAATAATTAAATATTTAAATTTGTATTACAATAAATATACAAAATGCACATACAATAAGGTAAATTTGTATTGAAATAGATATGCTAAATACATATAAAACAATGTAAATCTGTTTCAAAATATATATACGAATACACATAAAATAACGTAGATTACTATAAAAATATATATACAAAATACACATTAAATGAAGTAAATAGGTATAAGAAAATGTATACAAAGTACACATAAAATAATTAAATTTGTATTAAAATAAATATACAAAATACACATACAATAAAGTAAATTTATATTGAAATAGATATGCAAAATAAACATAAAATAATGTAAATTTGTATAAAAACATATACGAATACACACAATAAAATAACGTAAATTTTTATGAAAATATATATAAAAAATACATATAAAATAATGTAAATACGTAGAAAAATATATATACAAAATACACATAAAATAATGTAAATTCTTATGAAAATAAATGAACAAAATTCCACTAAAAGAATGTATATTTGTAGGAAAATATATATACAAAATACAAATAAAATAACTAAAATTTGTATAGAAATATATACAAAAATATATAAAAATAATCTAAATTTGTTTGAAAATAGATATGCAAAATACACATAAAATTAGGCAAATTTGTATTGAAATACATATAAAAATACACATAAAATATTGTAAATTTGTATGAAAATATATAAACAAATACACATAAAATAACGTAAATTTATTTAAGATATATATACAAAATATACATTAAATAATGTAAATGTGTACAAAAATATATATAGAAAATACACATAGAATAATGTAAAATCGTATCAAAATAAATAAACAGAATATCAATAAGATAATGTAAATTTGTATGAAAATAAAGATGCAAATACCCATATAATAACGCATATTTTTACAAAAATACACATAAAATAATTAGATTTGTAATAAAATAAATATACAAAATACACATACAATATGGTAAATTTGTATTGAAATAGATATGCAAAATACACATAAATAATGTAAATTTGTATAAAAATATATATACGAATACACATAAAATAGAGTAAATTTCTATAAAAATATATATTCAAAATACAAATAAAATAAAATAAATAATTATAAAAATATACATATCAAATACACCTAAAATAATGTAAATTCGTATAAAAATAAATAAACAAAATTACATACAAAAATACACATAACAGAATTTAATTTGTATTAAAATAAATATACAAAATGCACATACAATAAAGTTAATTTGTATTAAAATAGATATGCAAAATACACATAAATAATGTAAATTTGTATCAAAAGATATATACGAATACACATAAAATAGAGGAAATTTCTATGAAAATATGCATACAAAATACATATAAAATGATGTAAATAAATATAAAAATATATATACCAAATACCCCTAAAATAATGTAAACTCGTATCAAAATAAATAAACAAAATTCCGATAAAAGAAAGTATATTTGTAGGAAAATAAATATACAAAATACACATAAAATAGCGAAAATTTGTATAAAAATATATACAAAAAAAAATCAATTTGTATGAAAATAGATTTTCAAAATACACATATAATTAGTTAAATTTGTATTTAAATAAATGTACAATATACACATAAAATAATGTAAATTTGTATGAAATGAAAACAAATACACATAAAATAACATACATTTGTAAAAAATATTTATACAAAATACACATAGAATATTGTAAAATCGTATCAAAATAAATACAAAGAGTATCAACAAAATAATGTAAATTTGTATGAAAATAAAGATGCAAAATACCCATAAAATAAAGCATATTTTTATAAAAATACATATACAAAAATACACATAGAATAATTAAATTTGTATTAAAATTAATATACAAAATGCACATACAATAATGTAAATTCGTATTGAAAAAATATGCAAAATACACATAAAACAGTGTAAATTTGTTTCAAAATATATATACGAACACACATAAAATAACGTAGATTTCGATAGAAATATATATACAAAATACACATTAAATAATGTAAATTCGCGTCAAAATAAATAAACAAAATATCGATAAAAGAATGTGTATTTGTATGAAAATATATATACAAAATACACATAAAAGAACCTAAATTTGTATAAAAATATATACAAAAATACACAAAAATAATTTAAACTTGTAGGAAAATAAATATACAAAATACACATAAAATTAAGTAAATTTGTGTTGAAATACGTATACAAAATAGACATATAATAAAGTAAATTTGAATGAAAATACATAAACAAATACACTTAAAATAACGTAAATGTGTATAAAATATATATACAAAATACAAATTAAATAATGTAAATATGTATAAAAAAAATATATACAAAACACAAATAGAATAATGTAAAATCGTATAAAAATAAATACACAGAATATTAATAAAATAATGTAAATTTGTATGAAAATAAAGAAGAAAAATACCCATAAAATAACTCATTTAAAAAAAAAATATATATATACCAAAATACACATAAAAAAGTTAAATTTGTATTAAAATAATTACACAAAATACACATACACTAATTTAAATTTGTATTGAAATAGATATGCAAAATACATATAAAACAATGTAAATTTGTTTCAAAATATATATTCGAATACACATAAAATAACGTAGATTTCTATGAAAATATATATACAAAATACACATAAAATAAAGTAAATACGTAAAAAAAAATGTATACAAAATACACATAAAATAATGTAAATTCGTATCAAAATAAATAAAGAAAATACCAATAAAAGAATGTGTATTTGTATAAATATAAATATAAAAAATACGAATAAAATAATGTAAATTTATATAATGCTATATACAAAAATACACAGAAGTAATAAAATTTGTATGGAGATAGATATATAAAATACACACAAAATAAGCTAAATTTGAATTGAAATATATATACAAAATACATAAAATAAAGCAAATTTGTATCAAAATATTTATACAAATACACATATAATAACGTAAATATGTATAAAAATATATAAACAAAATACACATTAAATAATGTAAATACGTATAAAAAATATATATACAAAGTACACATATAATCATGTAATTCGTATGAAAATAAATAAACAAAATACAAATAAAATATGTAAATTTGTATGGAAAAACATACAAAATACACATAAAATAACGTAAATTTCTATAAAAAAATATATGTACAGAAATGCACATAAAATATATTTGCATAAAAATATATATACAAAACACATATGCGAATAAAATAATGTAAATTTATATAATACTATATACAAAAATACACAGAAGTAATAAAATTTGTATGGAAATAGATATATAAAATACACACAAAATAAGCTAAATTTGAATTGAAATATATATACACAATACATAAAATAATGTAAATTTGTATAAAAATGATTATACAAATACACATATAATAACGTAAATTTGTATAGAAATATATAAACAAAATACACATTAAATAATGTAAATACGTATAAAAAAATATGTACAAAATATAAAAATAATTATGTAATTCGTATCAAAATAAATAAACAAAATACCAATAAAATAATGTAAATTTATATGAGAAAACATATACAAAATACACATAAAATAACGCAAATTTAAAAAAAAAATATATATGTACAAAAATGCACATAAATTAAATTAAATTTGCATAAAAATAAATATACAAAACACACATTAAATAATGTAAATGCGTATAAAAATATGTATACAAAATACCTATGAAATAATCTAAATTCGTATCGAATTAAATTAACAAAATACCAATAAAATAATGTAATTTTGGATGTAAATATATATAGAAAATACACATAAAATAACCTAAATACAAATACAAATATACACATTAAATAATTTAAAATTGAATTACATAGTTATTCAAAATAAACATAAAATAAGGTAAATTTCTAATGAAATATATGTAAAAATGCACATAAAATAATGTAAATTTGTATGAAAATATATATACAAATACACATAAAATAACATGAATTTGTATAAAATTTGTAAACAAATTATATACGAATACACACAATAAAATAAGGTAAATTTTTACATGACTATATATACAAAATCCACATAAAATAATGTAAATACGTAGAAAAATATATATACAAAATACGCATGAAATAATGTAAATTCGTATAAAAACAAATAAACAAAATTCCAATAAAAGAATGTATATCTGTAGGAAAATATATATACAAAATACAAATGAAATAAGTACAATTTGAAAAAATATATATACAAAAATACAGAAAAATAATTTAAATTTGTTTGAAAATAGATATGGAAAATACACATAAAATTAGGCAAATTTGTATTAAATACATATACAAAACCCACATAAAATAATATAAATTTGTATGAAAATATATAAACAAATACACATAAAATAACGTAAATTTGAATAAAATATATATACAAAATATATTTTAAATAATTTAAATATGTATAAAAATATATATACAAAATACACATAGAATAAAGTAAAATCGTATCAAAATAAATAAACAGAATATCAATAAAATAATGTAAATTTGTATGAGAATAAAGATGCAAAATACCCATATAATAACGCATATTTGTATAAAAATATATATACAAAAATACTTACAAAATAATTATTTTTTATTAAAATAAATATAAAAAATGCACATACAATAAAGTAAATTTGTATTGAAATAGATATGCAAAATACACATCAATTAAGTAAATTTGTATCAAAATATATTTAAGAATACTCATAAAATAGAGTAAATTTCTATGAAAATATTCATACAAAATACATATAAAATGATGTAAATAAGTATAAATATATATATACCAAATATACCTCAAATAATGTAAATTCGTATCAAAATAAAAAAAGAAAATTCAGATAAAAGAACGTATATATGTAGGAAAATAAATATACAAAATACACATTTAAATACATGTACAAAATACACATAAAATAATGAAAATTTGTATGAAATGAAAACAAATACATATAAAGTAACGTATATTTGTATAAAATATATATATAAAATACACATAGAATAATGTAAAATCGAATTAAAATAAATACACAAAATATCAATAAAATAACGTAAATTTGTATGAAAATAAAGATGCAAAATACTCAAAAAATAATTAAATTTGTATTAAAATTAACATAAAAAATGCACATACAATAACGTAAATTTGTATTGAAAAAATATGCAAAATACACATAAAACAGTGTAAATTTGTTTCAAAATATATATACGAATACACATAAAATAAAGTAGATTTCTATAGAAATATATATATATACAAAATACACATGAAATGATATAAATACGTATAAGAATATATAAACAAAATACACATTAAATAATGTAAACTCGCGTCAAAATAAATAAACAAAATATCAATAAAAGAATGTGTATTTGTATGAAAATAGATATAGAAAATACACACATGCTGTCCTGAAGACCACCCATCAACCCGGACTCTAGAGGAAGCCGTCCAAGCGAATCAAGAACGAGTTCCGGGGGGCAGCATGAGAAAGATGATGGCTATAAACTAAACAACACTGCCTGGTGCCAGAACGGGCTACGACCATCAGCCCCCACCTGAAACTTGGGCCGACCCCATCAGGGCCACTGGAAGATGCCTAGCGGCGCAATAGGCAACAACGTAAAAAAAAAAAAAAAGAAAAAAGAAAAAAAAAAAAAAACTATATACAAAAATACACAAAAATAATTTAAATTTGTATGAAAATAAATATACAAAATACACATAAAATTTGGTACATTTGTATTGAAATACGTATACAAAATACTCTTAAAATAATGTAAATTTGAATGAAAATATATAAACAAATACATTTAAAATAACGTAAATTTGTATAAAATATATATAAAAAATGCACATTGAATAATGTAAATATGTAAAAAAAATATATATATAAAACACAAATAGAATAATATAAAATCGTATCAAAATATATACACAGAATATTTATAAAATAATGTAAATTTGTATGAAAATTAAGATGCAAAATACCTATAAAATAACGCATTTTTTAAAAAATTATATATACCAAAATACACATAAAATATTTGAATTTGTATTAAAATAAATATACTAAATGCACATACAATAAGGTAAATTTGTATTGAAATAGATATGCAAAAAACATATAAAACAATGTAAATTTGTTTCAAAATATATATACGAATACACATAAAATAACGTAGATTTCTATAAAAATATATATACAAAATACACATAAAATTAAGTAAATACGTATAAAAAATGTATACAAAATACACATAAAATAATGTAAACAAAATACCAATAAAAGAATGTGTATTTGTATAAATATAAATATACAAAATGCACATAAAATAACGTAAATTTATATAAAACTATATACAAAAATACACAGAAGTAATTAAATTTGTATGAAAATAGATATACAAAATACACACAAAATAAGCTAAATTTGAGTTGAAATATATATACAAAATACATAAAATAAAGTAAATTTGTATCGATATATTTTTAACAAATACTCATATAATAACGTTAATTTGTATAAAAATATATAAACAAAATACACATTAAGTAATGTAAATACGTATAAAAAAATATGTACAAAATACACATATAATCATGTAATTCGTATCAAAATAAATAAACAAAAAAACAATAAAATAATGTAAATTTGTATGAGAAATCATATACAAAATACACATAAAATAACGCAAATTTCTATAAAAATATATTCACAAAAATGCACATAAAATTAATTTGCATAAAAAATATATACAAAACACACATTAGATAATGTAAATGAGTATAAAAATATGTATACAAAATACCTATGAAATAATCTAAACTCGTATCGAGATAAATTAAGAAAATACCAATAAAATAATATAGTTTTGGATGAAAATATATATAGAAAACACACAAAAATAACGTAAATACAAATACAAATGTACACATTAAATAATTTAAAATTGAATAAAATAAATATACAAAATAAACATAAAATAAGGTAAATTTGTAATGAAATATATGTAAAAATACACATAAAATAATTTAAATTTGTATGAAAATATATATTCAAACACACATAAAATAACATGAATTTGTATAAAATTTGTATCAAAATATATACGAATACACACAATAAAATATATATACAAAATACACATAAAATAATGTAAATTCGTAAAAAAAATAAATACACAAAATTCCAATAAAAGAATGTATATTTGTAGGAAAATATATATACAAAATACAAATAAAATAACTAAAATTTGTATAAAAATATATACCAAAATACACAAAAATAATTTAAATTTGATTGAAAATAGATATGCAAAATACACATAAAGTTAGCCAAATTTGTATAGAAATACATATACAAAACTCATATAAAATAATGTAAATTTGTATGAAATATATAAACAAACACACATAAAATAACGTAAATTTGGATAAAATATATATATACAAAATATACATTAAATATTTTAAATATGTATAAAAATATATTATATTATATATATTTTTATTGAAATTTGCGTTATTTATGTGTATTTTGTATATGTTTTCTCATATAAATTTACATTATTATATTGGTATTTTGTCTATTTATTTTGATACGAATTACATGATTATTTGTGTATTTTGAACATATTTTTTAAACGTATTTACATTATTTAATGTGTATTTTGTTTATATATTTTTATACAAATTTACGTTATTATATGTGTATTTGTATAAGTATTTTGATACAAATTTACATTAATTTATTTCAATTATTTCAATTCAAATTTAGCTTATTTTATGTGTATTTTGTATATCTATTTTCATACAAATTTAATTACTTTTATGTATTTTTGTATATAGTTTTGTATAAATTTACGTTATTTTATGTGTATTTTGTATATTTATATTTATACAAACCCACATTCTTTTATTAGTATTTTGTTTATTTATTTTGATACGAGTTTACATTATTTTATGTGCATTTTGTATGCATTTTTAAATACGTATTTACTTAATTATATGTGTATTTTGTATATATATTTTTATAGAAATCTACGCTATTTTATGAGTATTCCTTTATATATTTAGAAACAAATTTACATTGTTTTATATATATTTTGCGTATCTATTTCAATACAAATTTACGTTATTTTATGTGCATTTTGTATATTTATTTTAATACAAAATCAAATATTTTATGTGTTTTCGTATATATATTTAAAAAAAAGCGTTATTTTATGGGTATTTTGCATCTTATTTTTCATACAAATTTACATTATTTTATTAATATTTTGTGTATTTATTTTGATACGATTTTACATTATTCTATTTGTGTTTTGTATATATTTTTTTTTATACATATTTACATTATTTAATGTGTATTTTTTATATACATTTGATACAAATTTACGTTATTTTAAGTGTATATGTTTATATATTTTCATTCAAATTTACATTATTTTATGTGTATTTTGTAAATGTATTTCAATACAAATTTACCTAATTTTATGTGTATTTTGTATATTTATTTTCGTACAAGTTTAGATTATTTTTGTGTATTTTTGTATATAGTTTTATACAAAGTTAGGTTATTTTATGTGTATTTTGTATATCTATTTTCATACAAATACACATTCTTTTCATGATATTTTGTTTATTTATTTGGACACGAATTTACATTATTTAATGTGTATTTTGTATATATATTTTTAAACGTATTTACATAATTTCATGTGTATTTTGTATATATATTTCTATAGAAATCTACGTTATTTTATGTGTATTCGTATATATATTTTGAAACAAATTTACATTGTTTTGTGTTTTTTGCATATTTTTTCAATACAAATTTACCTTATTGTATGTGCATTTTGTATATTAATTTTAATACAAATTTGATTATTCTATGTGTATTTTTGTATATGTATTTTTATAAAAATATGCTTTATTTTATGGGTATTTTGCATCTTTATTTTCATACAAATTTACATTATTTTATTGACATTCTGTGTGTTTATTTTGATATGATTTTACATTATTCTATGAGTATTGTTTATATATATTTTATATAAAAAGTACGTTATTTTATGTGTATTTGTTTTCATTTCATACAAATTTACATTATTTTATGGGTTTTTTGTACATGTATTTAAATACAAATTTAACTAGTTATGTGTGTATTTTGTATATCTATTTTGTATGTATATTTTCATAGGAATTTACTCTATTTTATGAGTATTCGTATATGTATTTTGATACAAATTTACATTATTGATGTGTATTTTGCATATCTATTTCAATACAAATTTACTTTATTGTATGTGCATTTTTTATATTTATTTTATTACAAATTTAATTATTTTAAAAGCATTTTTGTATATATATTTTTATGCAAATATGCGTTATTATATGGGTATTTTGTATCTTTATTTTCATACAAATTTACATTAATTTATTGATATTCTGTTTATTTATTTTGATACGATTTAACATTATTCTATGTGTATTTTGTATATATATTTTTTTACACATATTTACATTATTTAATGTTTATTTTGTATATATATTTTATCCAAATTTACATAATTTTATGTGTATTTGTTTATATATTTTCATACAAATTTACATTATTTTATGTGTTTTTTGTATATATATTTTTCTACGTATTTAAATTATTTTATGTGTATTTTGTATATACATTTTCATAAACATTTACGTTATTTTATTGTGTGTATTCGTATATATTTTGATACAAATGTTATACAAATTCATGTTATTTAATTTGTATTTGTATATATATTTTCATACAAATATATATTATTTTTTTGTGTATTTTTACATATATTTCATTACAAATTTATCTTATTTTATGTTTATTTTGTATATTTATTTCTTTCAGTTTAAATTATTTTATGTGTATATTTGTATTTGTACTTAGGATATTTTATGTGTATTTTCTATATATATTTTCATCCAAAATTACATTATTTTATTGCTATTTTCTTAATTTAATTCGATACGAATCTAGATTATATCATAGGTATTTTGTATACATATTTTTATACTCATTTACATTATCTAATGTGTGTTTTGTATATATATTTTTATGCAAATTTATTTTATGTGCATTTTTGTACATATATTTTTATAGAAATTTGCGTTATTTTATGTGTATTTTGTATATGTTTTCTCATACAGATTTATATTATTTTATTTGTATTTTGTTTATTTATTTTGATACGAATTACATGATTATATGTGTATTTTGTACATATTTTTTATACGTATTTACATTATGTAATGTGTATTTTGTTTATATATTTTTATACAAATTTACGTTATTATATGTGTATTTGTATAAATATTTTGATACAAATTTACTTTATTTTATGTATTTTGTATATATATTTCAATTCAAATTTAGCTTATTTTGTGTGTATTTTGTATATCTATTTCATACAAATTTAAATGCTTCTGTGTATTTTTGTATATAGTTTTTATATAAATTTACGTTATTTTATGTGTATTTTGTATATTTATATTTATGCAAATACACATTTTTTTATTGGTATTTTGTTTATTTATTTTTATACGAATTTATATTATTTTATGTGTATTTTGTATACATTTTTTTTACGTATTTACTTAATTTGATGTGTATTTTGGAAATATATTTTTATAGAAATCTACGTTATTTTATGTGTATTCGTATATATATTTTGAAACAAATTTACATTGTTTTATATGTATTTTGCATATCTATTTCAATACAGATCTACTTTATTGTATGTGTATTTCGTATATTTATTTTAATACAAATAAAAAAAAAATTATGTGTATATTTGTATATATATTTTTATAAAAAAAGGCTTTATTTATTGGGTATTTTGCTTCTTTATTTTCATACAAATTTACATTATTTTATTAATATTCTTTGTATTTATTTTGATACGATTTTACATTATTCTATTTGTGTTTTGTATATATTTTTTTATACATATTTACATTATCTAATTTGTATTTTGTATATATATTTTATACAAATTTACGTAATTTTAAGTGTATTTGTTTATGTATTTTTATTTAAATTTATATTATTTTATGTGTATTTTGTATATGTATCTCATTACAAATTTTCCTAGTTTTATGTGTATTTTGTATATTTATTTTCATTCAAATTTAAATTATTTTTGTGTATTTTTGTATATATTTTTATACAATTTTAGGTTATTTTATGTGTATTTTGTATATCTATTCTCATACAAATACACATTCTTTTATTGATATTTTGTTTATTTATTTTGACGCGAATTTACATTATTTAATGTGTATTTTGTATATATATTTTTTATACGTATTTACATCATTTCATGTATATTTTGTATATATATTTCTATAGAAATCTACGTTATTTTAGGTGTATTCGTATATATATTTTAAAACAAATTTACACTGTTTTATGTGTATTTTGCATATTTTTTCAATACAAATTTACCTTATTGTATCTGCATTTTGTATATTAATTTTAATACAAATTTAATTATTCTATGTGAATTTTTGTATATGTATTTTTATAAAAATATGGTTTATTTTATGGTTATTTTGCATCTTTATTTTCATACAAATTTATATTATTTTATTGATATTCTGTGTATTTATTTTGATGCGATTTTACATTATTCTATGTGTATTTTGTATATATATTTTATACAAATGTACGTTATTTTATGTGTATTTGTTTTCATTTCATACAAATTTACATTATTTTATGTGTGTTTTTTGTACATGTACTTAAATACAAATTTAACTAATTATATGTGTATTTTGTATATATATATATATACAAATATACTATATTTATCTTATTTTGTATATATATATATATATATATATATATATATATATATATATATATATATATATATATATATATTCTTTATATATTTTGTTTATTTATTTTGATATATATTTATTATTTTATATATATATATATATATATTTTTAGACTTTTTTACATCATTTTATATGTATTTTGTATGTATATTTTCATACAAATTTACATTATTTATGTGTATTTTGCATATCTATTTCAATACAAATTTACTTTATTGTATGTGCATTTTGAATATTTATTTTAATACAAATTTAATTATTTTATAAGTACTTTTGTATATACATTTTTATACAAATGTGCGTTATTTTATGGGTATTTTGCTTCTTTATTTTTATACAAATTTACATGTTTTATTGATATTCTGTTCATTTATTTTGATACGATCTATATTTATTTTGTATATATTTTTTATAAATATTTACATTATTTAATGTATATTTTGTTTATATATTTTATCCAAATTTACGTTATATTATGTTTATTTGTTTAAATATTTTTATACAAATTTACATCATTTTATGTGTATTTTGTATATGTATTTCAATACAAATTTGCCTAATTTTATGTGTATTTTGCATATATATTTTCAAACAAATTTAAATTATTTTTGTGTATTTTTGTATATATTTTTATACAAATTTTAGTTATTTTATTTGTATTTTGTATATATATTTTCATACAAATTTACATTATTTTTTTTGATATTCTGTGTATTTATTTTGATATGATTTTACATTATTCTATGTGTATTTTGCATATATTTTTTTTATACATATTTACATTATTTAATGTGAATTTTTAATACATATTTTATACAAATTTACGTTATTTTATGTGTATTTGTTTATATATTTTCATACAAATTTATATTGTTTTATGTGTATTTTTACATATATTTCATTGCAAATTTACCTTATTTTATGTTTATTTTGTATATTTATTTTATTCAATTTTAGGTTATTTTATGTATATTTGTATTTTATACAAATTAGGTTATTTTATGTATTTTCTATATATATTTTCATCCAAATACACATTATTTTATTGGTATTTTGAATAATTAAATTTGTATTAAAATTAATAAACAAAATGCACATACAATAAGGTAAATGTGTATTGAAAAAATATGCAAAATACAAATAAAACTGTAAATTTGTTTCAAATATATATACGAATACACATAAAAAAACGTAGATTTCTATAGAAATATATGTACAAAATACACATGAAATGATGTAAATACGTATAAAAATATATATACAAAATACACATTAAATAATGTAGATTCGCTTCAAAATAAATAAACAAAATATCAATAAAAGAATGTGTATTTGTATGAAAATTGATATATAAAATACATATAAAATAACCTAAATTTGTATAAATCTATATACATAAATACACAAAAATAACTTAAATTTGTATGAAAATAAATATACAAAATACACATAAAATTAATTAGATTTGTATTTAAATACATATACAAAATACACTTAAAATAATGTAAATTTGAATGAAAATATATAAACAAATACACTTAAAATGATGTAAATTTGTATAAAATATATATACAAAATATACATTAAATAATGTAAATATGTATAAAAATATATATACAAAACACAAATAGAATAATGTAAAATCGTTTAAAAATAAAAACACAGAATATTAATAAAATAATGTAAATTTGTATGAAAATAAAGATGCAAAATTCCCATAAAATAGCGCATTTCTTATAAAAATATATATACCAAAATACACATTAAATATTTAAATTTGTATTGAAATAAATATTCAAAAATGCACATACAATAAGGTAAATTTGTATTGAAAGAGATATGCAAAAATACATATAAAACAATGTAAATTTGTTTCAAAATATATATACGAATACAAATAAAATAACGTAGATTTCTATAAAAAAATATATATATATAATACACATAAAATTATGTAAATACGTATAAGAAAATGTATACAAAATACACAAAATAATGTAAATTCGAATTAAAATAAATAAACAAAATACCAATAAAAGAATGTGTATTTGGATAAATATAATCATACAAAATACACATACAAAATAAACATAAAATAAGGTAGATTTGTAATAAAATATATACAAAATACACATAAAATAATGTAAATTTATATGAAAATATATATACAAATACACATAAAATACCATGAATTTGTATAAAAATATATATTCAAAATAAATATTAAATAATGTAAATGCGTATAAAAATATATATACAAAGTACATATAAAATAATGTAAATTCCTATCAATATAAATCAACAAAACACCAATAAAATAATATATATTTGAATGAAAATAAATTTACAAAATACAAATAACATAACTAAAATTTGTATTGAAATAAATACAAAAATACATAGAAATAATTTGAGTTTGTATGAAAATAGTATACAAAATACACATAAAACTAGGTAAATTTCTTTTGAAATGTATATACAAAATAGCCATAAAATATTGTAAATTTGTGTCAAAATATATAAACAAATACACATAAAATAACGTAAATTTGTATGAAAAATATATACAAAATACACATAGAATAATTTCAATTCGTATCAAAATGAATGTGCAGAATATCAATAAAATAATGTAAATTTGTATGAAAATAAAGATTCAAAATAACCATAAAATAAAGCATATGTTTATAAAAATACTGATACAAAAATACACATACAATATTATTTTATTTATTTTGATTATTATGTTTAATTTATATTATATATATTGTGTATTTTGTACATATGTATTTTGCATATCTATAATATAGGTTCCATATCATTGCTCATTTGTTTTTAATTTTTGAATATTTTAATTATTTAATTTTTTATGTATGTATTTTTTATATTTTATGTATTTATTATTTTAATATTGGTATTTTATTTCACATAATATACTTATATTTATTCTGATTTTTGTATTTTATTTTGATATTATTTGACATTTTGTATTTAGTGTATTTTGTATATATATTTTATAAAAATGTAAGCTAAATTTGAATTGAAATATATATACAAAATACATAAAATAATGTAAATTTGTATCAAAATATTTATACAAATACACATATAATAACGTAATTTTTTTTTTAAATATATAAACAAAATACACATTAAAAAATGTAAATACGTATAAAAAAATATGTACAAAATACACATATAATCATGTAATTCGTATCAAAATAAATAAACAAAATACCAATAAAATAATGTAAATTTGTGTGAGAAAACATATACAAAATACACATAAAATAACGCAAATTTCTATAAAAATATATGTACAAAAATGCACATAAAATAAAGTAAATTTGCATAAAAATACCTATGAAATAATCTAAACTTGTATCGAATCAAATTAAGAAAATACCAATAAAATAATGTAATTTTGGATGAAAATATATATAGAAAATACACATAAATAACCTAAATACAAATACAAACATACACATAAAATAATTTAAAATTAAAAGAAATAAATATAAAAAAATAAACATAAAATAAGGTAAATTTGTAATGAAATATATGTAAAAATACACATAAAATAATATAAATTTGAATGAAAATATATATACAAATACACATAAAATAACATGAATTTGTATAAAATTTTTATCAAAATATATACGAATACACACAATAAAATAACGTAATTTTTTATGAAAATATATATACAAAACACACATAAAATAATGTAAATATGTAAGGAAAATATATACAAAATACACCTAGAATAATGTAAAATTGTATCAATATAAATGTACAGAATATCAATAAAGTAATGTAAAAATGACAACAAAGATTATCTAATGTGTGTTTTGTATATATATTTTTATGCAAATTTATTTTATGTTCATTTTTGTACATATATTTTTATAGAAATTTGCGTTATTTTATGTATATAGTTTTATATCAATTTACTTAATTTTATGTGCATTTTGTATATTTATATTTATACAAATACACATTCTTTTATTGGTATATTGTTTATTTATATTTATACGAATTTACATTATTTTATTTCTATTTTGTATATATTTTTTTATACGTATTTACTTAATTTTATGTGTATTTTGTATATGTATTTTTATAGAAATCTTCGTTATTTTATGTGTATTCGTGTATATATTTTGAAACAAATTTACATTATTTTATATGTATTTTGCATATATATTTCAATACAAATTCAAATATTTTATGTGTATTTTGGTATCTATAATTTTAAAAAAATGCGTTATTTTATAGGTATTTTGCATCTTAATTTTCATACAAATTTACATTATTTTATTATTATTCTGTGTATATATTTTGATACGATTTTACATTATTCTCTTTGTGTTTCGTATATATTTTTTTTATACATATTTACATTATTTAATGTGTATTTTGTATATATATTTCATACAAATTTACATTATTATATATGTATTTGTTTATATATTTTCTTTCAAATTTACATTATTATATGTGTATTTTGTATACAAAATACACATAAAATAACGTAAATTTGTATAAAACTTTATACAAAATACACAAAAGTAATTAAATTTGTATGAAAATAGATATACAAAAATACACTTAAAATATGCTAAATTTGAATTGAAATATATATACAAAATACATATAATAATGTAAATTTCTATCAAACTATTTATACAAATACACATATAATAACGTAAATTTGTATAAAAATATATAAACAAAATACACATTAAATAATGTAAATACGTATAAAAGATATGTACAAAATACACATATAATAATGTAATTCGTATCAAAATAAATAAACAAAATACCAATAAAATAATGTAAATCTGTATGACAAAACATATACAAAATACACATAAAAGAACGGAAATTTCTATAAAAATATATGTACAAAAATGCACATCAAGTAAATTTGCATAAAATTATATATAAAAAACACACATTAAATAATGTAAATGCGTATAAAAATATGTATACAAAATACCTATGAAATAATCTAAATTCTTATCGAATTAAATTAACAAAATACCAATAAAATAATGTAATTTTTCGATGGAAATATATATAGAAAATACACATAAAATAACCTAAATACAAATACAAATACACACATAAAATAATTTAATATTAAATGAAATAAATATACAAAATAAACATAAAATAAGGTAAATTTGTAATGAAATACATGTACAAAAAACACATCAAATAATGTAAATTTATATGAAAATATATATATATATATATATATATATATATATATATATATATATATATATATATATATATATATATATATATATATATATATATATATATATATATATATATATATATATATATATACAAATACACATAAAATACCATGAATTTGTATAAAAAAAAATATTCAAAATAAATATTAAATGATGTAAATGCGTATAAAAATATATATACAAAGTACATATAAAATAATGTAAATTCGTATCAAAATAAATCAACAAAATACCAATAAAATAATGTATATTTGAATAAAAAGAAATTAACAAAATACACATAACATAACTAAAATTTGTACTAAAATATATACAAAAATACATAGAAATAATTTGAATTTGTATGAAAATAGATATACAAAATACCCATAAAATATTGTAAAATTGTGTCAAAATATATAAACAAATACACATAAAATAATGTAAATTTGTACGAAAATAATATACAAAATACACATAGAATAAAGTCAATTCGTATCAAAATGAATGAGCAGAATATCAATAAAATAATGAAAATATGTATGAAAATAAAGATGCAAAATACCAATGAAATAAAACATATTTTTTTTAAAAATACATATACACAATTAAATAATGTAAATTCGCGTCAAAATAAATAAACAAAATATCAATAAAAGAATGTGTATTTATATGAAAATAGATATACAAAATACACATGAAATAACATAAATTTGTATAAAACTATATACAAAAATACACAAAAATAATGTAAATTTGTATGAAAATAAATATACAAAATACACTTAAAATTATGTAAATCTGTAGTTAAATACATACACAAAATACACTTAAAATAATGTAAATTTGAATGAAAATATATAAACTAATACACTTAAAATAACGTAAAATTGTATAAAATATATATACAAAATACACATTAAATAATGTAAATATATACAAAAAAGTATATACAAAACACAAATAGAATAATGTAAAATCGTATCAAAATGAATACACAGAATGTTAATAAAATAATGTAAATTTGTATGAAAATTAAGATGCAAAATACTCATAAAATACGCATTTTTTATAAAAATATACATACTAAAATACACATTAAATAATTGAATTTGTATTAAAATAAATTTACAAAAAGCACATACAATAAGGTAAATCTGTATTTAAATAGATATGCAGAATACATATAAACAATGTAAATTTGTTTCAAAATATATATACGAATACACATAAAATAAGGTAGATTTCTATAAAAATATATATACAAAATACACATAAAATTAAGTAAATACGTATCAAAAATGTATACAAAATACACATAAAATAATGTAAAGTCGTATAAAAAAATATAAAAAAAACACCAATACAAGAATGTATATTTGTATAAATATATAAATACAAAATACACATTAAATTACGTAAATTTGTAACTTACATTATTTTATTAATATTCTGTTTATTTATTTTGATACGATTTAACATTATTCTATGTGTATTTTGTATATATATTTTTATACATATTTATATTATTTAATGTATATTTTGTATATATATTTTTTCCAAGTTTACGTTATTTTATGTGTATTTGTTTATATATTATCATACAAATTTACATTACTTTATGTGTATTTTGTATATGTATTTCTATGCAAATTTGCCTAACTTTATGTGTATTTTGCATATCTATTTTCAAACAAATTTAAATTATTTTTTGTATTTTTGTATTTATTTTTATACAAATTTTAGTTATTTTATTTGTATTTTGTATATATATTTTCCTACAAATATACATTCTTTTATTGGAATTTTGTTTATTTATTTTGATACGAGTTTACATTATTTTATGTGTATTTTGTATATATATTTTTCTACGTATTTACATTATTATATGTGTATTTTGTTCTTTTATGTGTATTTTGTATATGTTTTCTCATACAAATTTACATTATTTTATTGGTATTTTGTCTATTTATTTTGATACGAATTACATTATTATATGTGTATTTTGTACATATCTTTTATACGTATTTACATTATTTAATGTGTATTTTGCTTGTATATTTTTATACAAATTTACGTTATTATATGCGTATTTGTATAAATAGTTTGATACAAATTTACATTATTTTATGTATTTTGTATATATATTTCAATTCAAATTTAGCATATTTTAAGTGTATTTTTGTATATCTATTTTCATACAAATTTAATTACTTTTGTGTATTTTGTATATAGTTTTATACAAATTTACGTTATTTTATGTGTATTTTGTATACAAAATACACATAAAATAATTTAAATTTGAAAGAAAATATATAAAGAAATACACATATAATAACGTAAATTTGTATGAAATATATATACAAAATACACATTAAATAATGTAAATATGTATAAAAAAATATATACAAAACACAAATAGAATAATGTAAAATCGTATCAAAATATATACACAGAATATTAATAAAATAATGTAAATTTGTATGAAAATTAAGATGCAAAATACCTATAAAATAACGCATTTTTTTATAAAATTATAGTTACCAAAATACACATAAAATATTTGAATTTGTATTAAAATAAATATACAAAATGCACATACAATAAGGTAAATTTGTATTGAAATAGATATGCAAAATACATATAAAATAATGTAAATTTGTTTCAGAATATATACACGAATACACATAAAATAACGTAGATTTTTATAAAAAATACATATACAAATAACACATAAAATTAAGTAAATACGTATAAAAAATATATACAAAATACAAATAAAATAATGGAAACTCGTATAAATATAAATAAACAAGATACCAATAAAAGAATGTGTATTTGTATAAATATAAATATACAAAATGCACATAAAATAAAGTAAATTTATATAAAACTATATACATAACGCAAATTTCTATAATAATATATGTACAAAAATGAACATAAAATAAATTTGCATAAAAATAAATATACAAAACACACATTAGATAATCTTTGTTTCCATTTTTACATTACTTTATTGATATTCTGTACATTTATATTGATACAATTTTACATTATTCTAGGTGTATTTTGTATATATTTTCCTTACATATTTACATTATTTTATGTGTATTTTGTATATATATTTTCATAAAAAAATACGTTATTTTATTAAGTATTCGTATATATTATGATACAAATTTTATACAAATTCATGTTATTTTATGTGTATTTGTATATATATTTTCATTCAAATTTATATTATTTTATGTGTATTTTTACATATATTTCATTACAAATTTACCTTATTTTATGTTTATTTTTTATATTTCTTTCTTTTAATTTTAAATTATTTTATGTGTATATTTGTATTTGTATTTAGGTTATTTTATGTGTATTTTCTATATATATTTTCATCCAAAATTACATCATTTTATTGGTATTTTCTTAATTTAATTCGATACAAGTTTAGATTATTTCATAGGCATTTTGTATACATATTTTTTTTACTCATTTACATTATCTAATGTGTGTTTTGTATATATATTTTTATGCAAATTTACTTTATTTTATGTGAATTTTTGTACATATATTTTTATAGAAATTTGCGTTATTTTATGTGTAATTTGTATATGTTTTCTCACACAAATTTAAATTATTTTATTGGTATTTTGTTTATTTATTTTGATACGAATTACATGATTATATGTGTATTTTGTACATATTTTTTTTTATTCGTATTTACATTTTTTAATGTGTATTTTGTTTATATATTTTTTTTAAAATTTACGTTATTATATGTGTATTTGTATAAATATTTTGATACAGATTTACATTATTTTATGTATTTTGTATATATATTTCAATTCAAATTTAGCTTACATTTTTATAAAATATATATACAAAATACACATAGAGTAATGTAAAATTGTATCAAAATAAATACACAGAATGTCAATAAAATAATGTAAATTTGTATGAAAATAAAGATGCAAAATACCCATAAAATAAAGCATATTTTTATAAAAATACATATACAAAAATACACAAAGAATAATTAAATTTGTTTCAAAATTAATATACAAAATGAACAAATAATATGGGAAATTTGTATTGAAATAGATATCCAAAACACACGTACAACAAGGTAAATTTATTTCAAAATATATATACGAATACACATAAAAAAACGTAATTTTCTATAAAAATATATAAAAAAAAAATACATACAAAAATACACAAAAATAATTTAAACTTGTAAGAAAATAGATATACAAAATACACATAAAATTAGGTAAATTTGTGTTGAAATACGTATACAAAATACACAGAAAATAATGTAAATTTGAATGAAAATACATAAACAAATACACTTAAAATAACGTAAATTTGAATAAAATATATATACAAAATACAAACTAAATAATGTAAATATGTATAGAAAAATATATAGAAAACACAAATAGAATAAATAATGTAGATTTCTATGAAAATATATATACAAAATACACATAAAATGAGGTAAATACATTAAAAAAAATGTATACAAAATACACATAAAATAATGTAAATTCGTATCAAAATAAATAAACAAAATTCCAATAAAAGAATGTGTATTTGTATAAATATAAATATAAAAAATACGCATAAAATAACGTAAATTTTTATATTACTATATACAAAAATACACAGAAATAATTAAATTTGTATGGAAATAGATATATAAAATACACATAAAAATAAGCTAAATTTGAATTGATATATATATACAAAATACATAAAATAAAGCAAATTTGTATAAAATTATTTATACAAATACACATATAATAAGGTAAATTTGTATAAAAATATATAAACAAAATACACATTAAATAATGTAAATACGTATAAAAAATATATACAAAATATACATATAATCATGTAATTCGTGTGTAAATAAATAAACAAAATACCAATAAAATAATGTAAATTTGTATGACAAAACATATACAAAATACACATAAAATATCGTAAATTTCTATAAAAATATATGTACAGAAATGCACATAAAATAAATTTGCATAAAAATATATATACAAAACACACATCAGATAATATAAATAAGTACTAAAATATTTATACAAAATACCTATGAAATAATCTAAGTTCGTATCGATTTAAATTAAGAAAATACCAATAAAATATTGTAATTTTGAATGAAAATATATATAGAAAATAAATATAAAATAACCTAAATACAATTACAAATATACACATAAAATAATTTAAAATTTAATGAAATAAATATACAAAATAAACATAAAGAAAGGTAAATTATTATGAAATAAATGTAAAAATACACATAAAATAATATAAATTTGTATGAAAATATATATACAAATAAACATCAAATAACATGAATTTGTGTAAAATTTGTATGAAAATATATACGAATACACATAATAAAATAACGTAAATTTTTATGAAAATGTATATACAAAATACACATAAAATAATTTAAATACGTAGAAAATTATATATACAAAATACACATAAAATAATGTAAATTCGTATCAAAATAAATGAACAAAATTCCAATAAAAGAATGTATATATGTAGGAAAATATATATACAAAATACATATAAAAGAACTAAAATTTGTATGAAAATATATACAAAAATACACAAAAATAAATTAAATTTGTTTGAAAATAGATATGCAAAATACACATAAAATTAGGAAAATTTGTATTGAAATACATATACAAAATACTCTTAAATAAAGAAGATTTGTTTGAAAATATATAAACAAATACAAATAAAATAACGTAAATTTAAATAAAATATGTAAACAAAATAAACATTAAATAATGTAAATATGTATAACAAAAATAAATACAGAATACACAAAAATAAATATGCAAAATACATATAAACAATATAAATTTGTTTCAAAATATATATACGAATACACATGAAATAAGGTAGATTTCTATAAAAATATATATACAAAATACACATAAAATTAAATAAATACGTATAAAAAAATGTATACAAAATATACATAAAATAATGTAAACTTGTATCAAAATAAATAAACAAAATACCAATAAAAGAATGTGTATTTGTATAAATATAAATATACAAAATACACATTATATAATGTAAATTTGTTTAAAACTATACAAAATACACATGAAATGATGTAAATACGTATAAAAATATATTTACAAAATACACATTAAATAATGTAAATTCGCGTCAAAATAAATAAACAAAATATCAATAAAAGAATCTGTATTTTTATCAAAATAGATATACAAAATACACATAAAATAACCTAAATTTGTATCAAACTATATACAAAAATACACAAAAATATTTTAAATTTGTATGAAAATAAATATACAAAATACACATAAAATTAGGTAAATTTGTATTGAAATACATATACAAAATACACATAAAATAATGTAAATTTGAATGAAAATACATAAAAAAATACACTTAAAATAACGTAAATTTGTATAAAAAAATATGTACAAAACACAAATAGAATAATGTAAAATCCTATCAAAATAATTACACAGAATATTAATAATATAATGTAAATTTGAATGAAAATAAAGAAGCAAAATACCCATAAAATAACGCATTTTTTTTTATTTATAAAAAAAATATATACCAAAATACACATTAAAAAATTAAATTTGTATTAAAATAAATATACAAAAAACACATACAATAAGGTAAATTTGTATTGAAATAGATATGCAAAATACATATAAAACAATGTAAATTTGTTTCAAAATATATATACAAATACACATAAAATAACGTAGATTTGTATAAAAATATATATACAAAATACACATAAAATTAAGTAAATACAAATAAAAAAATGTATACAAAATACACATAAAATAATGTAAATTCGTATCAAAATAAATAAAGAAAATACCAATAAAAGAATGTGTTTTTGTATAAATATAAATATACAAAATACACATAAAATAACGTAAATTTATATAAAACTATATACAAAAATACACAGATGTAATTAAATTCGTATGGAAGTAGATATACAAAATACACAAAATAAGCTAAATTTGAATTGAAATATATATACAAAATACATGAAATAAAGTAAATTTGTATAAAAATATTTATACAAATACACATATAATAAGGTAAATTTGTATGAAAATATATAAACAAAATACACATTCAATAATGTAAATATGTGTAAAAAAATATGTACAAAATACACATATAATCAAGTAATTCGTATCAAAATAAATAAACAAAATACCAATAAAATAAAATAAATTTGTATGAGTAAACGAGTATGTTGCATATTTTTTCAATACAAATTTACCTTATTATATACGCATTTTGTATATTAATTTTAATACAAATCTAATTATTCGATGTGTATTTTTGAATCAGTATTTTTTATAAACATATGCTTTATTTTATGGGTATTTTGTATCTTAATTTTCATACAAATTTACATTATTTTATTGATATTCTGCTCATTCATTTTGATATGAATTGACATTATTCTATGTGTATTTTGTATATATTTTTCAAACAAACTTACGTTATTTTATGTTTATATATTTTGACACAAATTTACAATATTTTGTGGCTATTTTGTATATACATTTCAAAAGAAATTTACCTAGTTTTATGTGTATTTTGTATACTATTTTCATACAAACTCAAATTATTTCTATGTATTTTTGCATATATTTTAATACAAATTTTAGTTATGTTATTTGTATTTTGTAAATTTATTTTCATTCAAATATATATCATTTTATTGGTGTTTTGTTGATTTATATTGATACGAATTTACATTATTTTATATGTACTTTGTATATATATTTTTATACGCATTTACATTATTTAATATTTATTTTTAATATATATTTTTATGCAAATTCATGGTATTTTATGTGTATTTATATATATATTTTCATATAAATTTACATTATTTTATGTGTATTTTGTACATATATTTTATTACAAATCTACCTTATTTTATGTTTATTTTGTATGTGTATTTTGTATGTTTATATTTATCCAAATACACATTCTTTTATTGGTATTTTGTTTATTTATTTTAATTCGAGTTTACATTATTTTATGAGTATTTTGTATACATTTTTTTATACGTATTTACTTAATTTTATGTGTATTTTGTATATATATTTTTATAGAAATCTACGTTATTTTATTTTTATTCGTATATATATTTTGAAACAAATTTACATTGTTTTATATGTATTTTTGCATATCTCTTTCAATACAAATTTACCTTATTGTATGTGCATTTTGAATATTTATTTCAATACAAATTTAAATATTTTATGTGTATTTTGGTATATATATTTTTATAAGAAATGCGCTATTTTATGGGAGTTTTGCATCTTTATTTTCATACAAATTTACATTATTTTATTAATATTCGGTGTATTTATTTTGATACGATTTTACATTATTCTATTTGTTTTTTATATATACTTTTTTATACATATTTACATTATTTAATGTGTATCTTGCATATATATTTTATACAAATTTATTATCTATTATCTATTTTCATACAAATACACATTCTTTTCATGATATTTTGTTTATTTATTTTGACACGAATTTACATTATTTAATATGTATTTTGTATATATATTTCTATAGAAATCTACTTTATTTTATGTGTATTCGTATATATATTTTGAAACAAATTTACATTGTTTTATATGTATTTTTGAATATCTCTTTCAATACAAATTTACCTTACTGTATATGCATTTTGTATATTTATTTCAATACAAATTTAAATATTTTATGTGTATTTTGGTATATATATTTTTATAAAAAATGCGATATTTTTTGGGAATTTTGCATCTTTATTTTCATACAAATTTACATTATTTTATTGATATTCTGTGTATTTATTTTGATACGATTTTACATTATTCTATTTGTTTTTTGTATATATTTTTTTATACACATTTACATTATTTAATGTTTATCTTGCATATATATTTTATACAAATTTACGTTATTTTAAGTGTATTTGTTTATATATTTTCATTCAAATTTACATTATTTGATGTGTATTTTGTATATGTATTTCAATACAAATTTACCTAATTTTACGTGTATTTTGTATATTTCTTTTCATACAAATTTAAATTATTTTTGTGTATTTTTGTATATAGTTTTATACAAATTTAGGTTATTTTATATACTCATTTACATTATTTAATGTGTGTTTTGTATATATATTTTTATGCAAATTTACTTTATCTTATGTGCATTTTTGTACATATATTTTTATAGAAATTTGCGTTATTTGTATATGTTTTCTCATACAAATTTACATTATCTTATTGCTATTTTGTTTATTTATTTTGATACGAATTACATGATTATATGTGTATTTTGTACATATTTTTTATACGTATTTACATTACTTAATGTGTATTTTGTTTATATATTTTTAAACAAATCTACGTTATTATATGTATTTGTATAAATATTTTGATACTAATTTACATTATTTTATGTATTTTGTATATACATTTCAATTCAAATTTAGCTTATTTTAGCTGTATTTTATATATCTATTTTCATACAAATTTAATTAATTCTGTGTATTTTTGTATATAGTTTTATACAAATTTACATTATTTTATGTGTATTTTGTATTCATTTTTTTTATACGTATTAACTTCATTTTATGTGTATTTTGTATATATTTTTATAGAAATCTACGTTATTTTATGTGTATTGGTATATATATTTTGAAACAAATTTACATTGTT
Source organism: Eriocheir sinensis (assembly GCF_024679095.1). NCBI lineage: Eukaryota > Metazoa > Arthropoda > Malacostraca > Decapoda > Varunidae > Eriocheir > Eriocheir sinensis. Next base: position 522,584 of record NW_026110984.1, on the reverse strand, counting down.
TTATATGTATTTTGCATATCTATTTCTATACAAACTTACCTTATTGTATGTGCATTATATTTATTTTAATACAAATTTTAATATCTTATGTGTATTTTGGTATATATATTTTTATAAAAAATGCGTTATTTTATGGCTATTTTGCATCTTTATGTTCATACAAATTTACATTATTTTATTAATATTCTGTGTATTTATTTTTGAAACGTTTTTACATTATTCTAGTTGTGTTTTGTATATATTTTTTTTATACATATTTACATTATTTAATGTGTATTTTGTATATATATTTGATACAAATTTACGTTATTTTAAGTGTATATGTTTATATATTTTCATACAAATTTCCATTATTTTATGTGTATTTTGTATATGTATTTCAATACAAATATTCCTAATTTTATGTGTATTTTGTATATTTATTTTCATACAAATTTAAATTATATTTGTGTTTTTTTGTATATAGTTTTATACATATTTAAGTTATTTTATGTGTATTTTGTATATCTATTTTCATAAAAATACACATTCTTTTATTGATATTTTGTTTATTTATTTTGAGGCGAATTTACATTATTTAATGTGTATTTTGTATATATATTTTTATACGTATTTACAACATTTCATGTGTATTTTGTATATATATTTCTATAGAAATCTTCGTTATTTTATGTGTATTCGTATATAGATTTTTAAACAAATTTACACTTTTATGTGCATTTTGCATATTTTTTCAATACAAATCTACCTTACTGTATATGCATTTGGTATATTAATTTTAATACAAATTTAATTATTCTATGTGTATTTTTGTATATGTATTTTGCATCTTTATTTTCATACAAATTTACATTATTATATTGATATTCTGCTTATTCATTTTGATACGACTTGACTTTATTCTATGTGTATTTTGTATATATTTTTCATACAAATTTACGTTATTTTATGTGTATTTGAAGTTTACAATATTTTATGGGTATTTTGTATATATGTTTCAAAAGAAATTTACCTAGTTTTCTATGTATTTTGTATATCTATTTTCACACAAACTCAAATTATTTTTATGTATTTTTGTATATATTTCAATACAAATTTTAGTTATGTTATTTGTATTTTATAAATTTATTTTCATTCAAATATATATTATTTTATTGGTATTTTGTTGATTTATATTGATACGAATTTACATTATTTTATATGTACTTTGTATATATATTTTTATACGCATTTACATTATTTAATATTTATTTTGAATATATATTTTTATACGAATTCATGGTATTTTATGTGTATTTTGTACATATATTTCATTACAGATTTACCATATTTTATGTTTATTTTGTATGTGTATTTTGAGCATTTATATTTATACAAATACACATTCTTTGATTGGTATTTTGTTTATTTATTTTGATTCGAATTTACATTATTTTATGTATATTTTGTTTACATTTTTTTATACGCATTTACTTAATTTTATGTGTATTTTGTATATATATTTTTATAGAAATCTACGTTATTTTATGTGTATTCGTATATATATTTTGAACAAATTTACATTGTTTTATATGTATTTTGCATATCTATTTCAATACAAATTTACCTTATTGTATGTGCATTTTGTATATTTATTTTAATACAAAGTCAAATATTTTATGTGTATTTTGTTATATATATTTAAAAAAAAAATGCGTTATTTTATGGGTATTTTGTATCTTAATTTTCATACAAATTTACATTATTTTATTAATATTCTGTGTATTTATTTTTAAACGATTTTACATTATTCTATTTGTGTTTTGTATATATTTTTTATACATATTTACATTATTTAATGTATATTTTGTATATATATTTTATACAAATTTACATCATTTTATGTGTATTTGTTTATATATTTTCATTCAAATTTACATTATTTTAAGTGTATTTTGTATATGTATTTAAATACAAATTTACCTAATGTTATGTGTATTTTGTATATTTATTTTCATACAAATTTAAGTTATTTTTGTGTATTTATGTATATAGATTTATACAAATTTAGGTTATTTTATATGTATTTTGAATATCTATTTTCATACAAATACACATTCTTTTATTGATTTTTTGTTTATTTATTTGAAGCGAATTTACATTATTTAATGTGTATTTTGTATTTATATTTCTATACGTATGTACATCATTTCATGTGTATTTTGTACATATATTTCTATAGAAATCTACGTTATTTTATGTATATTCGTATATATATTTGAAACAATTTACAGTTTTATTTGTATTTTGCATATTTTTTCAATACAAATTTACCTAATTGTATGTGCATTTTGTATATTAATTTTAATACAAATTTAATTATTCAAAGTGTATTTTTGTATATGTATTTTTACTAAAATATGCTTTGTTTTATCGGTATTTTGCATCTTTATTTTCATACAAATTTAAATTATTTTATTGATATTCTGTGTACTTATTTTGATACGATTTTACTTTATTTTATGTGTATTTTGTATATATATTTTATACAAATGCACCTTATTTTATGTGTATTTGTTTTCATTTCATACAAATTTACATTATTTATGTGTATTTTGTACATGTATTTAAATACAAATTTACCTAATTATATGTATATTTTGTATATGTATTTTCATACAAATTGATATTATTATTTTTTTTTGTATATATTTTTATACAAATTTTCGTTATTTTATGTGTATTTTATATATTTATTTTCCTACAAATATGTTTTTTATCGGAATTTTGTTTATTTATTTTGATACGAATTTACATTATTTAGGTGTATTTGATATATATATTTTTATACTTATTTACATCATTTTATATGTATTGTGTATGTATATTTTCAAAGAAATTTACTCTATTTTATGTGTATTCGTATATATATTTTGATACAAATTTACATTATTTAAGTGTATTTTGCATATTTATTTCAATACAAATTTACTTTATTGTATGTGCATTTTGTATATTTATTTTAATACAAATATAGATATACAAAATATCAATAAAAGAATGTGTAATTGTATGAAAATATATATACACATAAAATAACGTAAATTTGTATAAAACTCTATACAAAAATACACAAAAATAGTTTAAATTTGTTTGAAAATAAGTATACAAAATACACATAAAATTTAGCAAATTTGTATTAAAATACATTTATAAAATACACATAAAATAATGTAAATTTGAATGAAAATACATAAACAAATACACTTAAAATAACGTAAATTTGTATAAAAAATATATACAAAATACACATTAAGTAATGTAAATATGTATAAAAAAATATATACAAAACCTAAATAGAATAATGTAAAATCGTATCAAATTTAATACACAGAATATTAATAAAATAATGTAAATTTGTATGAAAATAAAAGAGGAAAATACCCATAAAATAACGCATTTTTTTTAAAAAATATATATACCAAAATAGATAAAAAAAAAAAAATTTGTATTAAAATAAATATACAAAATGCACATACAATAAGGTAAATTTATATTGAAATAGATATGCAAAATACATATAAAACAATGTAAAATTTGTTTCAAAATATATATACGAATACACATTAAATAACGTAGATTTCTATAAAAATATATATACAAAATACACATAAAAGGAAGTAAATACGTATAAAAAAATGTATACAAAATACACATAAAATAATGTAAATTCGTATCAAAATAAATAAACAAAATACCAATAAAAAAATGTGTATTTGTATAAAAATAAATATATCCAAAATACACATAAAATAACGTAAATTTATATAAAACTATATACAAAAATACACAAAAGTAGTTAAATTTGTATGAAAATAGATAAACAAAATACTCATATAATAAACTAAATTTGAATTGAAATATATATATATATATATATATATATATATATATATATATATATATATATATATATATATATATATATATATATATATATATATATATATATATATATACAAAATATATCAAATAATGTAAATTTGTATCAAAATATTTATAAAAATACACATATAATAACGTAAATTTGTATGAAATAAAAAAAATATTCACATAAAGTAATGTACATTTGTATAAAATATATATACAAAATACACATAGAATAATGTAAAATCCTATCAAAATAAATACACAGAATATCAAAAAAATAATGTAAATTTGTATGAAAATAAAGATGCAAAATACCCGTAAAATAAAGCATATTTTTATAAAAAATACATGTACAAAAAAACACATAGAATAATTAAATTTATATTAAAATTAATATACAAAATGCATATACAATAAGGTAAATTTGTATTGAAAAAATATGCAAAATACACATAAAACTGTGTAAATTTGTTTTAAAATCTATATACGAATACACATAAATCAACGTAGATTTCTATAGAAATATATATACAAAATACACATGAAATTATGTAAATACATATAAAAATATATATACAAAATACACATTAAATAATGTAAATTCGCGTAAAAATAAATAAACAAAATATCAATAAAAGAATGTGTATTTGTGTGAAAATAGATATACAAAATACATATAAAATAACCTAAACTTGTATAAAACTATATTTATTGATATTGATAAAAATACACAAAAATAATTAAAATTTGTATGAAAATAAATATACAAAATACACATAAAATTAGGTAAATTTGTATTGAAATATATTTACAAAATCCACATCAAATAGTGTAAATTTGAATGAAAATATATAAACAAATACACTTAAATTAACGTAAATTTGTATAAAATATATATATATATATATATATATATATATATATATATATATATATATATATATATATAGAGATATATATATATATATATATATATATATATATATATATATATATGTAAAATACACATTAAATAATGTAAATATGTATACAAAAATATATACAAAACACAAATAGAATAATGTAAAATCGTATCAAAATAAATAAACAGAATATTAATAAAATAATGTAAATTTGTATGAAAATTAAGATGCAAAATACCCCAAAAATAGCGCATTTTTTATAAAAATATATATACCAAAACATACATAAAATATTTGAATTTGTATTAAAGTAAATATACGAAATGTACACACAATAAGGTAAATTTGTATTGAAATAGATATGCAAAATACATATAAAACAAAGTAAATTTTTTTCAAAATATATATACGAATACACATAAAATAACGCATATTTCTATAAAGATATATATACAAAATACACATAAAATGAAATAAATACGCATAAAATAATGTAAACTCGTATCGAAATAAATAAACAAAATACTAATAAAAGAATGTATATTTGTATAAATATAAATATACAAAATACACATAAAATAATGTAAATTGATATAAAAGTATATACAAAAATACACAAAAGTAATTAAATTTGTATGAAAATAGATATACAAAATACACATAAAATAACTCATATTTAAAAAAAATATATACGAAAATACACATAATTAATTAAATTTGTATTAAAATAAATATACAAAATACACATACTATAAGGTAAATTTGTATTGAAATAGATATGCAAAATACACATAAAATAATGTAAATTTTTTTCAAAATAGATACGAATACACACAATGAAATAACGTAAATTTTTATGAAAATATATAAACAAAATACTCATTAAATAATGTAAATACGTAGAAAAATATATATACAAAATACACATAAAATAATGTAAATTCGTATCAAAATAAATAAACAAAATTCCAATAAAAGAATGTATATTTGAAGGAATATATATATATATATATATATATATATATATATATATATATATATATATATATATATATATATATATATATATATATATATATATATATATATATATATATATATATATATATATATATATATATATATATATATATATATATATATATATATATATATATATATATATATATATATATATATATATATATATATATATATATATATATATATATATATATATATATATATATATATATATATATATATATATATATATATATATATATATATATATACCGATAAAATAATATAATTTTGAATGAAAATAAAATAACGTAAATACAAATAAATATATAGACATAAAATGATTTGAATTTGAATGAAGTAGATATAAAAATAAACATAAAATAAGGCAAATTTGTAATGAAATATATATACAAAATACACATAAAATACCGTAGATTTGTTTCAAAATATATATACGAATACACATAAAATAACGTAGATTTCTATAGAAATATATATACAAAATACACATGAGATGATGTAAATACGTATAAAAATATATATACAAAATACACATTAAATAATGTAAATTCGTGTCAAAATAAATATGAAAAATATCAATAAAAGAATGTGTATTTGTACGAAAATACATATACAAAATACACATAAAATAACGTAAATTTGTATAAAACTATATATAAAAATATACAAAAATAAATTAAATTTGTATGAAAATAAATATACAAAATACACATAAAATTAGGTAAATTTGTATAGAAATACATATACAAAATACACATAAAATAGTGTAAATTTGAATAAAAATATATAAACAAATACTCTTAAATTAACGTAAATTTGTATAAAATATATATACAAAATACTCATTAAATAATGTAAATATGTATAAAAAATATATATACAAAACACAAATAGAATAATGTAAAATCGTATCATAATAAATACACAGAATGTAAATAAAATAATGTAAATTTGTATGAAAATAAAGATGCAAAATACCCATAAAATAACGGATTTTTTATAAATATACAAAATACACATGAAAGGATGTAAATACGTATAAAAATATATTTACAAAATACACATTAAATAATGTAAATTCGCGTCAAAATAAATAAACAAAATATCAATAAAAGAATGTGTATTTGTATGAAAATAAATATACAAAATACAGATAAGATAACATAAATTTGTATAAAACTATATACAAAATTACACAAAAATAATTTAAATTTGTATGAAAATAAATATACAAAATACACATAAAATTAGGTAAATTTGTATTGAAATACATATACAAAATACACATAAAATAATGTAAATTTAAATGAAAATACATAAACAAATACACTTATAATAACGTAAAATTCTATAAAAAAATATATACAAAACACAAATAGAATAATGTAAAATCGTATCAAAATAAATACACAGAATATTAATAAAATAATATGAATTTGTATGAAAATAAAGAAGCAAAATACCCATAAAATAACGCATTTTTTTTAAATATATATACAAAAATACACATAAAAAAATAATTTGTATTAAAATAAATATACAAAATACACATACAATAAGGTAAATCTGTATTGAAATAGATATGCAAAATACATATAAAACAATGTAAATTTGTTTCAAAATATATATACGAATACACATAAAATGAAGTAAATACGTATAAAAAAATGTATGCAAAATACACATAAAATAATGTAAATTCGTATCAACATAAATAAACAAAATACCAATAAAAGAATGTGTATTTGTATAAATATAAATATACAAAATACACATAAAATAACGTAAATTTGTATAAAACTATATACAAAAATGCACAGAAGTAATTCAATTCGTATGAAAATAGATATACAAAATACAGATAAAATAAGCTAAATTTGAATTGAAATATATTTACAAAATACATTAAATAAAGTAAATTTGTATCAAAATATTTATACAAATAAACATATAATAAGGTAAATTTGTATGAAAATATATAAACAAAATACACATTAAATAATGTAAATACGTGTAAAAAAATATGTACAAAATACACATATAATCATGTAATTCGTATCAAAATAAATAAACAAAATAGCAATAAAATAATATAAATTTGTATGAGTAAACGTGTATGTTGTATATTTTTTCAATACAAATTTACCTTATTATATTCGCATTTTGTATATTAATTTTAATACAAATTTAATTATTCGATGTGTATTTTTGTATCAGTATTTTCATAAACATATGCTGCATGTTATGGGTATTTTGCATAATTATTTTCATACAAATTTACATTATTTTATTGATATTCTGCTCATTCATTTTGATACGAATTAACATTATTCTATGTGTATTTTGTATATATTTTTCATACAAATCTACGTTATTTTATGTGTATTTGTTTATATATTTTAACACAAATTTACAATATCTACCTAATTTTATGTATATTTTGTACATGTACTTACATACAAATTTATTTAATTATATGTGTATTTTGTATATCTATTTTCATACAAATTGAAATTAATTTTGTGTATTTTTGTATATATTTTTATACAAATTTTCGTAATTTTATGTGTATTTTGTATATTTATTTTCCTACATATATACGTTCTTTTATCGTAATTTTGTTTATTTATTTTTATACGAATTTACATTATCTTAGGTGTATTTGATATGTATATTTTTATACTTATTTATATAATTTTATTTGTATTTTGAGTATATATTTTCATAGAAATTTACTCTATTTTATGGGTATTCGTATACATATTTTGATACAAATTTACATTATTTATGTGTATTTTGCATATCTATTTCAATACAAATTTACCATATTGTATGTGTATTTTGTATATTTATTTTAATACAAATTTAATTATTTTATGTGTATTTTTGTAAAAATATGCGTTATTATTTGGGTATTTTACATCTTTATTTTCATACAAATTTACATTATTTTATTGATATTCTGTTTATTTATTTTGATACGATTTTACATTATTCTATGTGTATTTTGTATATATATTTTTATACACATTTACATTATTTAATGTATATTTTGTATATATCTTTTATATAAATTTACGCTATTTTATGTGTATTTGTTTATATATTTTCATACAAGTTTACAATATTTTATGTGTAATTTGTATATGTATTTCAATACAAATTTGCCTAATTTTATGTGTATTTTGCATATCTATTTTCAAACAAATTTAAATTATTTTTGTATTTTTTATGTTTTTATACAAATTTTAGTTATTTTATTTGTATTTTGTATATATATATATATTTTCCTACAAATATACATTCTTTTCGTGGAATTTTGTTTATTTATTTTCATAAGAATTTACATTATTTTATGTGTATTTTGTATATATATTTTTCTACGTATTTGCATTATTTTATGTGTATTTTTTATATATATTTTCATAAAAATTTACGTTATTTTATTGTGTGTATTCGTATATGTTTTGATACAAATTTACATTATTTTATGTTTATTTAGCATATCTATTTCAATATAAATTTACCTTATTGTATGTGTATTTTGTATATTTATTTTAATACAAATTTAATTATTTTATGTGTACTTTGTATACATTTTCTTATACGTATTTACTTCATTTAATGTGTATTTTGTATATATATTTTTATAGTAATCTACGTTATTTTATGTGTATTCATATATATATTTTGAAGCAAATTTACATTGTTTTATATGTATTTAGCATATCTATTTCAATACAAATTTACCTTATTGTATGTGCATTTTGTATATTTATTGTAATACAAATTTAAATATTTTATTATTTTGGTATATATATTTTTATAAAAAGAGTTTTATACAAATTTAAAATATTTTATGTGTATTTTGTATATCAATTTTCATACAAATACACATTCTTTTATTGATATTTTGTTTATTTATTTTGATGCGAATTTACATTATTTAATGTGTATTGTGTATATATATTATTATACGTATTTACGTCATTTCATGTGTATTTTGTATATATATTTCTATAGAAATATATGTTATTTTATGTGTATTCGTATATATATATATATATATATATATATATATATATATATATATATATATATATATATATATATATATATATATATATATATATATATATATATATATATATATATATATATATTGAAATAAATATACATTGTTTTATGTGCATTTTACATATTTTTTCAATACAAATTTACCTTATTGTACGTGATTTTGTATATTAATTTTAATACAAATTTAATTATTCTATGTGTATTTTTGTATATGTATTTTCATAAAAGAATGCTTTATTTTATGGGTATTTTGCATCTTTATTTTCATACAAATTTACATTATTTTATTGATATTCTGTGTATTTATTTTGATACGATTTTACATTATTCTATGTACATTTTGTATATATATTTCATACAAATGAACGTTATTTTATGTGAATTTGTTTTCATTTCATACAAATTTACATTATTTTATGTGTATTTTGTACATGTATTTAAATACAAATTTAACTAATTATATATGTATTATGTATATCTATATTCATACAAATCGAAATTAATTTTGTGTATTTTAGTATATATTTTTATTCAAATTTTCGTAATTTTATGTGTATTTTGTATATTTATTTTCCTACCAATATACGTTCTTTTATCGGAATTTTGTTTATTTATTTTGATACGAATTTTCATTATTTAAGGTGTATTTGATATATATATTTTTAAACTTATTTACATAATTTTATATGTATTTTGAATATATATTTTCATAGAAATTTACTCTATTTTATGTGTATTCGTATATATATTTTGATACAAATTTACATTATTTATGTGTATTTCGCATATCTATTTCAATACAAATTTTCTTTATTGTATGTGCCTTTTGTATATTTATTTTGATACAAATTTAATTATTTTATGTGTATTTTTGTATATATATTTTTAAACAAATATGCGTTATTATATATGCATTTTGTATATTAATTTTATTACAAATTTAATTATTCTATGTGTATTTTTGTATATGTATTTTTATAAAAATATGCTTTATTTTATATGTATTTTGCATCTTTATTTTCATACAAATTTACATTATTATATTGATATTCTTTTTATTATTTTTAAATGATTTTACATTATTCTATGTGTATTTTGTATATATATTTTATACAAATGTACGTTATTTTATGTTTATATGTTTTCATTTCATACAAATTTACATTATTTTATGTGTATTTTGTACATGTATTTAAATACAAATTTAACTAATTATATGTGTATTTTGTATATCTATTTTCATACAAATTGAAATTATTGTTGTGTTTTTTTTTTGTATATATTTTTATACAAATTTTCGGTATTTTATGTGTATTTTCTATATCTATTTTCCTACACATATACGTTCTTTCATCGGAGTTCTGTTTATTTATTTTGATACGAATTTAAATTATTTTAGGTGTATTTGGTATATATATTTTTATACTTTTTCACATCATTTTATATGTATTTTTTATGTATATTTTCATAGAAATCTACTCTATTTTATGTGTATTCGTATATATATTTTGATACAAATTTACATTATTTATGTGTATTTTGCATATCTATTTCAATACAAATTTACCGTATTGTATATGCATTTTGTATATTAATTTTAATACAAATTTAATTATTCTATGTGTATTTTTGTATATGTATTTTTAAAAAAATATGCTTTATTTTATATGTATTTTGCATCTTTATTTACATACAAATGTACATTATTATATTGATATTCTGTTTATTTTTTTAAACGATTTTACATTATTCTATGTGTATTTTGTATGTATATTTTATACAAATGTTCGTTATTTTATGTTTATATGTTTTCATTTAATAAAAATTTACATTATTTGATATGTATTTTGTACATGTATTTAAAGACAAATTTAACTAATTAAATGTCTATTTTGTATATCTATTTTCATTCAAATTGAAATTATTATTCTTTTTTTTTGTATAAATTTTTACACAAATTTTCGTTATTTTATGTATAATTTGTATATTTATGTTCCTACAAATATACGTTCTTTCATCGGAATTTTGTTTGTTTATTTTGATACGAATTTACATTATTTTAGGTGTATTTGGTATATATATTTTTTACTATTTACATAAGTTTATGTGTATTTTGTATGTATATTTTCATAGAAATTTACTCTATTTTATGTGTATTCGTATATATATTTTGATACAAATTTACATTATTGATGTGTATTTTATATATCTATTTCAATACAAATTTACTTTATTGTATATTTATTTCAATACAAATTTAATTATTTCATGTGTATTTTTGTATTTATATTTTATATATATTTATATTGATATTCTGTTTATTTATTTTGATACGATTGAACATTATTCTATGTATATTTTGTATATATATATTTTTATACATATTTACATTATTTAATGTATATTTTGTATATATATTTTATCCAAATTTACGTTATTTTATGTGTATTTGTTTATATATTTTCATACAAATATACATAGTTTTATACAAATTAACCTTATTTTATGTGTATTTTGTATATGTATTTTCATACAAATACACATTCTTTTAATGATATTTTGTTTATTTATTTTGACACGAATTTACTTTATTTAATGTCTATTTTGTATATATATTTTGATACGTATTTACAGCATCTCAAGTGCATTTTGTATATATATTTCTATAGAAATCTGCGTTATTTTATGTGTATTCGTATATATATTTTGAAACAAATTTACATTGTTTTATGTGTATTTTGCATATTTAAAAAAAAAATTACCTTATTGTATGTGCATTTTGTATATTAATTTTAATACAAATTTAGTTATTGAATGTGTATTTTTGTATATATATTTTTATAAAAATATGCTAAATTTTATGGGTATTTTGCACCATTATTTTCATACAAATTTACGTTACTTTATTGATATTCTGTGTATTTATTTTGATACGATTTTACATTATTCTATGTGTATTTTTTATATATATTTTATACAAATGTACGTTATTTTATGTGTATTTGTTTTAATTTCTTACAAATTTACATTATTTTATGTGTATTTTGTACATGTATTTAAAGACAAATTGAAATTATTTTTGATTATTTTTGTATATATTTTCATACAAATTTTCGTTATTTTATGTGTATTTTGTATATTTATTTTTCTACAAATATACGTTGTTTTATCTGAATTTTGTTTATTGAATTTGATACGAATTTACCTTATTTTGTATATCTATTTTCATACAAATTTAATTACTTCTGTGTATTTTTTTATATAGTTTTATATAAATTTACGTTATTTTATGTGTATTTTGTTTATTTATATTTATACAAATACACATTCTTTTATTGGTATTTTGTTTATTTATTTTGATACGAATTTACATTATTTTATATGTATTTTGTATACATTTTTTTTATACGTATTTACCTCATTTTATGTGTATTTTGTATATATATTTTTATAGAAATCTACGTTATTTAATGTGTATTCGTATATATATTTTGAAACAATTTTACATTGTTTTATATGTATTTTATATATCTATTTCAATACAAATCTACTTTATTATATGTGTTTTTTATATATTTATTTTAATACAAATTTATTTTTTTTATGTGTATTTTGGTATATATATTTTTATAAATAAAAAAAATGCGTTATTTTATGGGTATTTTGCCTCTTTATTTTCATACAAATTTACATTATTTTACTAATATTCTGTGTATTTATTATGATACGATTTTACATTATTCTATTTGTGTTTTGTATATATTTTTTTATTCAAATTTACGTTATTTTAAGTGTATTTGTTTATGTATTTTCATTCAAATTTACATTATTTTATGTGTATTTTGCATATGTATTTCAATACAAATTTACCTAATTTTATGTGTATTTTGTATATTTATTTTCATACAAATTTAAAATATTTTTGTGTATTTTTGTATATAGTTTGATACAAATTTAGGTTATTTTATGTGAATTTTGTATATCTATTTTCATACAAATACACATTCTTTTACTGATATTTTGTTTATTTATTTTGACGGGAATTTACATTATTTAATGTGTATTTTGTATATATATTTTTATAGATATGTACATCATTTCATGTGTATTTTGTATATATATTCCTATAGAAATCAACGTTATTTTATGTGTATACGTATATATATTTTGAAACAAATTTACACTGTTTTATGTGTATTTTGCGTATTTTTTCAATACAAATTTACCTTATTGTATGTGCATTTTGTATATTAATTTTAATACAAATTTAATTGTTCTATGTGTATTTTTGTTTATGTATTTAAAAAAAAATGCTTTATTTTATGGTTATTTTGCATCTTTATTTTCATACAAATTTAAATTATTTTATTGATATTCTGTGTACTTATTTTGATACGATTTTACATTATTCTATGTGTATTTTGTATATATATTTTATACAAATGTACGTTATTTTATGTGTATTTGTTTTCATTTCATACAAATTTACATAATTTTTTTATTTTGTACATGTATTTAAATACAAATTTAACTAATTATATGTGTATTTTGTATATCTATTTTCATACAAATTGATATTATTTTTGTGTTTTTTTTGTATATATTTTTATACAAATTTTCGTTATTTTATGTGTATTTTGTATATTTATATTTATACAAATACACATTCTTTTATTGGTATTTTGTTTATTTATTTTGATACGAATTTACATTATATTAGGTGTTTTTGATATATATATTTTTATACTTATTTACATCATTTTATATGTATTGTGTATGTATATTTTCATAGAAATTTACTCTATTTTAGGTGTATTCGTATATATATTTTCATACAAATTTACATTACTTATGTGTATTTTGCATATCTATTTCAATACAAATTTACTTTATTGTGAATATATATTTTTATACATTATTTAATGTTTATTTTGAATATATATTTTTATACTAATTCATGTTATTTTATGTGTATTTGTATATATATTTTCATACAAATTTATATTATTTTATGTGTATTTTGTACATATATTTCATTACAAATTTACGTTATTTATGTTTATTTTGTATATTTATTTCATTCAATTTTAAATTATTTTATGTGTATATTTGTATTTGTATTTAGGTTATTTTATGTGTATTTTATATATATATATATATATATATATATATATATATATATATATATATATATATATATATATATATATATATATATATATATATATATATATATATATATATATATATATATATATATATATATATATATATATATATATATATATATTCCATTATTTTTTTGGTATTTTGTTAATTTGATTCGATACGAATTTAGATTATTTCATTGGTATTTTGTATACATATTTTTATACGCATGTACATTATTTATTGTGTGTTTTGTATATATATTTTTATGCAAATTTACTTTATTTTATGTGCATTTTTGTACATATATTTTTATAGAAATTTGCGTTATTTTATGTGTATTTTGTATATGCTTTCTCATACAAATTTACATTATTTTATTGGTATTTTGTTTATTTATTTTGATACGAATTACATTATTATATGTGTATTTTGTACAAATTTCTTATACGTATTTATATTATTTAATGAGTATTTTGTTTATATATTTTTATACAAATCCACTTTATTATATGTGTATTTTTATAAATATTTTGATACAAATTTACATTTTTTTATGTACTTTGTATATATATTTCAATTCAAATTTAGCTTATTTTATGTGTATTTTCTATATCCATTTTCATACAAATTTAGTTACTTTTGTGTATTTTTGTGTATAGTTTTATACAAATTAACGTTATTTAATGTGTATTTTGTATATTTATATTTAAACAAATACACATTCTTGTATTGGTATTTTGTTTATTTATTTTGATACGAATTTACATTATTTTATGTGTATTTTGTATACATTTTTTTATACGTATTTACTTAATTTTATGTGTATTTTGTATATATATTTTTATAGAAATCTACCTTATTTTATGTGTATTCGTATATATATTTTGAAACAAATTTACATTGTTTATATGAATTTTGCATATCTATTTAAATACAGATTTATATTATTGTATGTGCATTTTGTAAATTTATTTTAATAAAAATTCAATTATTTTATGTGTATTTTGGTATGTATATTTAAAAAAAATGCGTATTTTATGGGTATTTTGCATCTTAATTTTCATAAGAACATAAGAACATAAGAACGCAGGAGTCTGCAAGAGGCCGGTAGGCCTGTACGAGGCAGCTCCTTTGACCCTAAGCTCCCGTGTATCTAACCCCACCTAATATCGCTGTCCATGAATTTATCTAGTCTATTTTTGAATGTGACAATTGTATTGGCACTCACCACATGACTGCTAAGCCTATTCCACTCATCCACCACCCTGTTAGTAAACCAATTTTTGCCTATGTCCCTGTTGAATCTGAATTTATCCAGTTTAAACCCGTTACTTCGTGTCCTACCCGGTTCTCTTACCAACAAAACCTTATGAATGTCTCCCTTATTAAAGCCCTTCATCCATTTATAAACCTCGATCATGTCTCCACGCACCCTTCGCCTTTCTAGAGAATGCAAGTTTAACTGTTTGAGTCTTTCCTCGTATGGCAAGTTTCTCAACCCCTGAATCATCTTAGTCATCCTCCTCTGCACCGATTTTAACATTTTGATATCCATTCTATAGTAGGGTGACCAGAACTGAACCGCATAGTCAAGATGTGGTCTAACTAATGCTAAATATAGTTTGAGGAAGACTTCGGGGCTTCTGTTGCTTACGCTCCTTGAAATAAATCCCAGTACCCTATTAGCTCGATTTCTAGCTTGAATGCATTGTGCCCTTGGACGGAAATCAGAGCTCACTAAGACCCCTAAATCCCTCTCGCACCCAGACCTACTTATGAGAGTGTCATTTAAGCAAATTTACATTATTTTATTAACATTCTGTGTATTCATTTTGATACGATTTTACATTATTCTATTTGTGTTTTGTATATATATTTTTTTATATATATTTACATTATTTAATATGTATTTTGTATATATATTTTATACAATTTTACGTTATTTTAAGTGTATTTGTTTATATATTTTTATTCAAATTTACATTATTTTAAGTGTATTTTGTATATGTATTTAAATACAAATTTACCTAATTGTTGTGTATTTTGCATATTTATTTTCATACAAATTTAAATTATTTTTGTGTATTTTTGTATATAGTTTTATACAAATTTATGTTATTTCATGTGTATTTTGTATATCTATTTTCATATAAATACACATTCTTTTATTGATATTTTGTTCTTTTATTTTGACGCGAATTTACATTATACAATTGTGTATATGTATTTTTATAAAAATATGCTTTATTTCATGTGTATTTTGCATCTTTATTTTCATGTAAATTCGTATCAAAATAAATCAACAAAATACCAATAAAATAATACATATTTAAATAAAAAGAAATCTACAAAATACACATAACATAACTAAAATTTGTATTAAAATATATACAAAATAGATAGAAATAATTTGAATTTGTAAAAAAAATAGATATACAAGATACGCGTAAAACTAGGTAAATTTCTTTTGAAATATATATACAAAATACCCATAAAATATTGTAAATTTGTGTCAAAATATATAAACAAATACACATAAAATGATGTAAATTTGTATGAAAATAATATACAAAATACACATAGAATAGCAGAATATCAATAAAATAATGTAAATTTGTATATTATTTTATTGATATTCTGTTTATTTATTTTGATACGATTTAACATTATTCTATGAGTATTTTGTATGTATTTTTTTTATACATATTTACATTATTTAATGTGTATTTATTTATATATTTTCATACAAATTTACATTATTTTATGTGTATTTTGTATATATATTTTTCTACGTATTTAAATTATTTTATGTGTATGTTGAATATACATTTTCATAAAAATTTACGTTATTTTATTGTGTGTATTCGTATAAATTTTGATACAAATTTTATACAAATTCTTGTTATTTAATGTGTATTTGTATATATATTTTCATACAAATTTATATTATTTTATGTGTATTTTTACATATATTTCATTAAAAATTTACCTTATTTTATGTTTATTTTGTATATTTATCTCATTCAATCTTAAATTATTTTATGTGTATATTTGTATTTGTATTTAAGTTATTTTATGTGTATTTTCTATATATTTTTTCATCCAAAATTACATTATTTTATTGGTATTTTCTTAATTTAATTCGATACGAATTTAGATTATTTCATAGGTATTTTGTATACATATTTTTATACTCATTTACATTATCTGATCTGTGTTTTGTATATATATTTTTATGCAAATTTATTTGATGTGCATTTTTGTACATATATTTTCATAGAAATTTGCGTTATTTTATGTGTTTTTTGTATATGTTTTTTCATACAAATTTATATTATTTCATTGGTATTTTGTTTATTTATTTTGATACGAATTACATGATTATATGTGTATTTTGTACATATTTTTTATACGTATTTACATTATTTAATGTGTATTTTGTTTATATATTTTTATACAAATTTACGTTATTATATGTGTATTTGTATAAATATTTTTATACAAATTTACTTTATTTTATGTATTTTGTATATATATATTTCAATTCAAATTTAGCTTATTTTGTGTGTATTTTGTATATCTATTTTCATACAAATTTAATTACTTTTGTGTATTTTTGTATATAGTTTTATATAAATTTACGTTATTTTATGTGTATTTTGTATATTTATATTAATACAAATACACATTTTTTTATTGGTATATTGTATATTTATTTTGATACGAATTTACATTAAATTATGTGTATTTTGTATACATTTTTTATACGTATTTACCTAATTTTATGTGTATTTTTTATATATATTTTTATAGAAATCTACGTTATTTTATGTGTATTTGTATATATTTTGAAACAAATTTACATTGTTTTACATGTATTTTGCATATCTATTTCAATACAGATTTACCTTATTGTATGTGTATTTTGTATATTTATTTTAATACAAATTAATTTTTTTATGTGTATTTTTGTAAATATATTTTTATAAAAAAAATGCGTTATTTTATGGGTATTTTGCATCTTTATTTTCATACAAATTTACATTATTTTATTAACATTCTGTGTATTTTTTTTGATACGATTTTACATTATTCTATTTGTGTTTTGTATATATATTTTTTATACATATTTACATTATTTAATGAGTATTTTGTATATATATTTTATACAAATTTACGTTAATTTAAGTGTATTTGTTTATATATTTTCATTCAAATTTATATTGTTTTATGTGTATTTTGTATATGTATTTCAATACAAATTTACCTAATTTTAAACGTATTTTCTATATCTATTTTCATACAAATTTAATTTATTTTTGTGTATTTTTATATATAGTTTTATACAAATTCAAGTTATTTTATGTGTATTTTATATATGTATTTTCATACAAATACACATTCTCTTATTGACATTTTCCTTATTTATTTTGTCACGAATTTACATTATTTAATGTGTATTTTGTATATATATTTTTATACGTAATTACTTCGTTTCATGTGTATTTTGTATATATATTTCTATAGAAATCTACGTTATTTTAAGTGTATTATTATATATATTTTGAAACAAATCTTCATTATTTTATGTGTATTTTGTATATATATATTTCATTATAAATTTGCCTTATTTTATGTTTATTTTTATATCTATTTTCATTCAAATTCAAATTATTTAATATGTATATATTTATTTGTATATACGTTCTTTTATGTGTATTTTCTATATATATTTTCATTCAAAATTACATTATTCTATCGGTATTTTGTTCATTTTTTTCGATACGAATTTAGATTATTTCATGTGTATTTTCTATACATATACATATAGAGTAAATTTCTATGAAAATATATATTCAAAATACATATAAAATTATGTAAATAAGTATAAAAATATATATATCAAATACACCTAAAAAAATGAAAATTCATATCAAAATAAATAAAAAAAATTCCGATAACAGAACGTATATTTATAGAAATACATATAAAATATTTAAATTTGTATTGAAATAAATATACAAAATGCACATACAATAATGTAAACTTGTATTGAAAGAGATATGCAAAAATACATATAAGACAATGTAAATTTGTTCAAAATATATATACGAATACATATAAAATAACGTGGATTTCTATAAAAATATATATACAAAATACACTTAAAATTAAGTAAATACGTATAAAAAAAATGTATACAAAATACACATAAAATAATGTAAATTCGAATCAAAATAAACAAAATACCAATAAAAGAATGTGTATTTGCATAAATATAAATATACAAAATACACATACAAAATATACATAAAATAAGGTAAATTTGTAATGATATATATGAACAAAATACACATAAAATAATGTAAATTTATATGAAAATATATACAAAAACACATAAAATACCATGAATTTGTATAAAAATATAAATTCAAAATAAATATTAAATAATGTAAATGCGTATAAAAAATATATATACAAAGTACATATAAAATAATGTAAATTCGTATCAATATAAATCAACAAAACACCAATAAAATAATATATATTTGAATGAAAATAGATTTACAAAATACACATAACATAACTAAAATTTGTATTAAAATATATACAAAAATACATAGAAATAATTTGAGTTTGTATGAAAATAGATATACAAAATACTCATAAAACTAGTTAAATTTCTTTTGAAATATATATACAAAATACCCATAAAATATTGTAAATTTGTGTCAAAATATGTAAACAAATACACATAAAATAACGTAAATTTGTATGAAAATAATATACAAAATACACATAGAATAATGTCAAATCGTATCGATATGAATGAGCAGATTATCAATAAAATAATGTAAATTTGTGTGAAAATAAAGATGCAAAATACCAGGGAAATTAAAAATATTTTTATATAAATACATATACAAAAATACACATAGAGTAACTAAATTTGTATTAAAATTAATATACAAAATGCATATACAATAAAGTAAATTTGTATTGAAAAAATATGCAAAATACACATAAAAGTGTAAATTTGTTTCAAAATCTATATAAGAATACACATAAAATAACGTACATTTCTATAGAAATATATATACAAAATACACATGAAATGATGTGAATACGTATAAAAATTTATATACAAAATACACATTAAACAATGTAAACTCGCGTCAAAATAAATAAACAAAATATCAATAAAAGAATGTGTATTTGTATGAAAATAGATATACAAAATACACATAAAATAACCTAAAATTGTATAAAACATTTTAAACATGTATAAAAATATATTATATTATATATATTTTTATTGAAATTTGCGATATTTATGTGTATTTTGTATATGTTTTCTCATACAAATTTACATTATTTTATTGGTATTTTGTCTATTTATTTTGATACGAGTTTACATTATTTTATATGTACTTTGTATATATATTTTTATACGCATTTACATTATTTGATATTTATTTTGAATATATATTTTTATACAAATTCATGGTATTTTTGTGCATTTGTATATATTTTAATATAAATTTACATTATCTTATGTGTATTTTGTACATATATTTCATTACAAATTTACCTTATTTTATGTTTATTTTGTATATTTATTTCATTTAATATTAAATTATTTTATGTGTATATTTGTACTTGTATTTAGGTTATTTTATGTGTATTTTCTATATATATTTTCATCCAAAAAATTACATTATTTTATTGGTATTTTGTTAATTTAATTCGATAAGAATTTAGATTATTTCATGGGTATTTTGTATACATATTTTTATACGCATTTACATTATTTAGTGTGTGTTTTGTATATATATTTTTATGCAAATTTACTTTATTTTATGTGCATTTTTGTACCATGTGCATGTAAATATGTAAAAAAAAATACATACAAAATAAACATAGAATAATGTAAAATCGTATCAAAATAAATACACAGAATATCAATAAAATAAAGTAAACTTGTATGAAAATAAAGAAGCAAAATACCCATAAAAAAGCATATTTATATAAAAATATGTATAAAAAACACATCAAATAATTAAATTTGTATTAAAATAAATATACAAAATGCACGTACAATATGGTAAATTTGTATTGAAATAGATATTCAAAACACACATAAAACAATGTAAATTTATTTCAAAATATATATAGGAATACAGAAAAAAAAAACGTAAATTTCTATAAAAATATATATAAAAAATACATACAAAAATACACAAAAATAATTAAAATTTGTATGAAAATAAAAATACAAAATACACATAAAATTAGGTAAATTTGTATTGAAATTCATATACAAAATACACATAAAATAATGAAAATTTGAATAAAAATATATAAAAAAAACTTTAAATAACGTAAATTTATATAAAATATATATACAAAATACACATTAAATAATGCAAATATGTATGAAAAAAATATATACAAAACACGAGTAGAATAGTGTAAAATCGTATCAAAATAAATACACAGAATATTAGTAAAATAATGTAAATTTGTATGAAAATAAAGATGCAAAATACCCATAAAATAACGCATTTTTTATAATATATATATATATATATATATATATATATATATATATATATATATATATATATATATATATATCTATATCTATATCTATATCTATATCTATATCTATATCTATATCTATATCTATATCTATATATTTTTATATATATATATATATATATATATATATATATATATATATATATATATATATATATATATATACACATAAAATATTTAAATTTGTATTAAAATAAATATACAAAATGCACATTCATTAAGGTAAATTTGTACTGAAATAGATATGCAAAATACATATAAAACAATTTAAATTTGTTTCATAATATATATACGAATACACAAAGTAACGTAGATTTCTATAAAAATATATATTCAAAATACACATAAAATGAAGTAAATAAGTATAAAAAAATGTTTGCAAAATACACATATAAATTTGTATGAAAATATAAATACAAATACACATAAAATAATATGAATTTGTATAAAATTTGTTTCAAAATATATACGAATACACACAATAAAATAACGTACATTTTTATGAAAATGTATATTCAAAATACACATAAAATAATTTAAATAGATAGAAAAATATATATACAAAATACACATAAAATAATGTAAATTCGTATCAAAATAAATAAACAAAATTCCAATAAAAGAATGTATATTTGTAGGAAAATATATATACTAAGTACAAATAAAATAAGTAGAATTTGTATAAAAATATATACAAAAATACACTAAAAAAATTTAAATTTGTTTGAAGATATATATGCAAAATACACATAAAATTAGGCAAATTTGTATTGAAATACATATAAAAAATTCACATAAAATAATGTAAATTTGTATGAAAATATATAAACAAATACACCTAAAATAACGTAAATTTGAATAAAATATATATACAAAATAAACATTAAATAATGTAAATATGTATAAAAAAATTATATATACAAAATACACATAGAATAATGTTAAATTATTAAATTCCAAACAACTATCCCCTATTCTTTGACAACACCCAGCTATCACCTTCCTCAACACTAAACATTCTCGGTCTATCCTTAACTCAAAATCTCAACTGGAAACTTCATATCTCATCTCTTACTAAATCAGCTTCCTCGAGGCTGGGCGTTCTGTACCGTCTCCGCCAGTTCTTCTCCCCTGCACAGTTGCTGTCCATATACAGGGGCCTTGTCCGCCCTCGTATGGAGTATGCATCTCATGTGTGGGGGGGCTCCACTCACACAGCTCTTCTGGACAGAGTGGAGGCTAAGGCTCTTCGTCTCATCAGCTCTCCTCCTCATACTGATAGTCTTCTACCTCTTAAATTCCGCCGCAATGTTGCCTCTCTTTCTATCTTCTATCGATATATCCACGCTGACTGCTCTTCTGAACTTGCTAACTGCATGCCTCCCCCCCTCCCGCGGCCCCGCTGCACTCGACTTTCTACTCATGCTCATCCCTATACTGTCCAAACCCCTTATGGAAGAGTTAACCAGCATCTTCACTCTTTCATCCCTCACGCTGGTAAACTCTGGAACACTCTTCCTTCATCTGTATTTCCTCCTGCCTACGACTTAAACTCTTTCAAGAGGAGGGTATCAGGACACCTCTCCTCCCGAAACTGACCTATCTTTCGGCCACCTCTTTGGATTCTTTTTAGGAGCAGTGAGTAGCGGGCTTTTTTTTTTTTATTAATGTTTGTTTTTTGTGTGCCCTTGAACTGTCTCCTTTGCTGTAAAAAAAAAAAAAAAAAAAAAAAATCGTATCAAAATAAATAAACAGAATATCAATAAAATAATAAAATAAATTAAAATAAAATAAAGATGCAAAATACACATATTATAACGCATATTTGCATAAAAATATATATACAAAAATACACATGAAATAATTTAATTTGTATTAAAATAAATATACAAAATGCACATACAATAAAGTAAATTTGTATTGAAATAGATATGCAAAATACACATAAATAATGTAAATTTGTATCAAAATATATATACGAATACACATAAAATAGAGTAAATTTCTATGAAAATATACATACAAAATACATATAAAATGATGTAAATAGTAAAAAAATATATATACCAAATAATGTAAATTCGTATCATAATAAATAAACAAAATTCCGATTAAAGAACGTATATTTGTAGGAAAATAAATATACAAAATACACATAAAATAAGGAAAATTTGTATAAAAATATATACAAAAATACACAAAATTAATTTCAATTTCTATGAAAATAGATATACAAAATACACATATAATAAGTTAAATTTGTATTTAAATAGATGTACAAAATACACATAAAATAATGTAAATTTGTATGAAATTAAAACAAATTCACATAAAATAACGTACATTTGTATAAAATATATATACAAAATATTCATAGAATAATGTAAAATCGTATCAAAATAAATACACAGAATATCAATAAAATAATGTAAATTTGTATACATTTTTTTATACGTATTTAATTAATTTTATGTGTATTTTGTATATATATTTTTATAGAATTCTACGTTATTTTATTTGTATTCTTATATATATTTTGAAACAAATTTACATTGTTTTATATGTATTTTTGCATATCTCTTTCAATACAAATTTACCTTATTGTATGTGCATTTTGAATATTTATTTCAATACAAATTTAAATATTTTATGTGTATTTTGGTATATATTTTTATAAGAAATGCGCTATTTTATGGGAATTTATTAATATTCGGTGTATTTATTTTGATACGATTTTACATTATTCTATTTGTTTTTTGTATATACTTTTTCATACATATTTACATTATTTAATGTGTATCTTGCATATATATTTTATACAAATTTATTATCTATTATCTATTTTCATACAAATACACATTCTTTTCATGATATTTTGTTTATTTATTTTGACACGAATTTACATTATTTAATATGTATTTTATATATATATTTTTATACGTATTTACATAATTTCATATGTATTTTGTATATATATTTCTATAGAAATCTACTTTATTTTATGTGTATTCGTATATATATTTTGAAACAAATTTACATTGTTTTATAAGTATTTTTGAATATCTCATTCAATACAAATTTACCTTACTGTATATGCATTTTGTATATTTATTTCAATACAAATTTAAATATTTTATGTGTATTTTGGTATATATATTTTTATAAAAAATGCGATATTTTTTGGGAATTTTGCATCTTTATTTTCATACAAATTTACGTTATTTTATTGATATTCTGTGTATTTATTTTGATACGATTTTACATTATTCTATTTGTTTTTTGTATATATTTTTTTATACACATTTACATTATTTAATGTGTATCTTGCATATATATTTTATACAAATTTCCGTTATTTTAAGTGTGTTTGTTTATATATTTTCATTCAAGTTTACATTATTTGATGTGTATTTTGTATATGTATTTCAATGCAAATTTACCTAATTTTACGTGTATTTTGAATATTTCTTTTCGTACAAATTTAAATTATTTTTGTGTATTTTTGTATATAGTTTTATACAAATTTATATATACGAATACACATAAAATAACGTAGATTTCTATAAAAAAAATATATACAAAATACATATAAAATTAAGTAAATACGTATAAAAAAATGTAAACAAAATACACATAAAATAATGTAAGTTCGAATCAAAATAAATAAACAAAATACCAATAAAAGAATGTGTATTTCTATAAATATAAATGTACAAAATACACATACAAAATAAACATAAAATAAGGTAAATTTGTAATGAAATATATGTACAAAATACACATAAAATAATGTAAATTTATATAAAAATATATATACAAATGCACATAAAATACCATGAATTTGTATAAAATTATATATTCAAAATAAATATTAAATAATGTAAATGCGTATAAAAATATATATACAAAGTACATATAAAATAATGTAAATTCGTATCAATATAAATCAACAAAATACCAATAAAATAATATATATTTGAATGAAAATAGATTTACAAAATACACATAACATAACTAAAATTTGTATTGAAATATATACAAAAATACATAAAAATAATTTGAGTTTGTATGAAAATAGATATTCAAAATACACATAAAACTAGGTAAATTTCTTTTGAAATATATATACAAAAAACCCATAAAATATTGTAAATTTGTGTCATAATATAAACAAATACACATAAAATAGTGTAAATTTGTATGAAAAATATATACAAAATACACATAGAATAATGTCAAATCGTATCAAAATGAATGAGCAGAATATCAATAAAATAACGTAAATTTGTATGAAAATAAAGATGCAAAATACCCATAAAATAAAGCATATTTTTATAAAAATACATATACAAAAATACACATAGAATAATTAAATTTCTATTAAAATTAATATACAAAATGCATATACAATAAGGTAAATTTGTATTGAAAAAATATGCAAAATACACATAAAAGTGTAAATTTGTTTAAAAAGCTATATATGAATACACATAAAATAGCGTAGATTTATATAGAAATATATATACAAAATACACATGAAATGAGGTAAATACGTATAAAAATATATAAACAAAATACACTTTAAATAATTTAAATTCGCGTCAAAATAAATAAACAAAATATCAATAAAAGAATGTGTATTTGTATGAAAATAGATATACAAAATACTCATAAAATAACCTAAGTTTGTATAAAACTATATACAATAATACACAAAAATTATTTTAATTTGTATGAAAATAAATATACAAAATACACATAAAATTAGGTAAATTTGTATTGAAATACATATACAAAATACACATAAAATAATGGAAATTTCAATGAAAATATATAAACATATACACTTAAAATAACGTAAATTTGTATCAAATATATATACAAAATACACATTAAATAATGTAAATATGTATAAAAAAAATATATACAAAACACATATAGAATAATGTAAAATCGTATCAAAAATATGTACACAGAATATTATTAAAATAATATAAATTTGTATGAAAATAAAGATGCAAAATAGCCATAAAATAACGCATTTTTTATAAAAAATACATATACCAAAATACACATAAAATATTAAAATTTGTATTAAAATAAATATAAAAAATGCACATACTATAAGGTAAATTTGTATTGAAAAAGATATGCAAAATACATATATAACAATGTAAATTTGTTTCAAAATATATATACGAATACACATAAAATAACGTAGATTTCTATAAAAAATATATACAAAATACACATAAAATGAAGTAAATACGTAAAAAAAATGAATACAAAATAAACATAAAAATCGTATCAAAATAAATAAACAAAATACCAGTAAAAGAATGTGTATTTGTATAAATATAAATATACAAAATACACATAAAATATCGTAAATTTGTATAAAACTATATACAAAAATACACATAAGTAATTAAATTTGTATGAAAATATATATCCAAAAAAAAGCTAAAATAAGTTAAATTTGAATTGAAATGTACATACAAAATCCATAAAATAATGTAAATCTGTATCAAAATATTTATACAAATACATATAATAACGTAGATTTGTTTAAAAATATATAAACAAAATACACATTAAGTAATGTAAATACGTATAAAAAATATGTACAAAATACACACAATTTAACTACTTTTGTGTATTTTTGTATATAGTTTTATATAAATTTACGATATTTTATGTGTATTTTGTATATTTATTTTTATACAAATACACATTTTTTTATTGGTATTTTGTTTATTTATTTTGATACGAATTTACATTATTTAATGTGTATTTTGTATACATTTTTTTATACGTATTTACTTCATTTATGTGTATTTTGTATACATATTTTTATAGAAATCTACGTTATTTTATGTGTATTCGTATATATATTTTGAAACAAATTTTACATTGTTTTATATGTATTTTGCATTTCTATTTCAATATAAATTTACCTTATTGTATGTGCATTTTGTATATTTATTTTAATACAAATTTAAATTTTTTATATGTATTTTGGTATATATATTTTTTTAAAAATGCATTATTTTTATGGGTATTTTCCTACTTTATTTTCATACAAATTTACATTATTTTATTAATATTCTGTGTATTTATTTTGTTACGATTTTGCATTATTCTATTTGGGTTTTGTATATATTTTTTTTATACATATTTACATTACTTAATGTGTATTTTGTATATATATCTTATAGAAATTTACGTTATTTTAGGTGTATTTCTTTATGTATTTTCATTCAAATTTACATTATTTTATGTGTATTTTGTAAATGTATTTCAATACAAATTTACCTAATTTTATGTGTATTTTGTATACTTATTTTCAAAGAAATTTAAATTATTTGTTTGTATTTTTGTATATAGTTTTATACAAATTTACGTTATTTTATGTGTATTTTGTATATCTATTTTCATACAAATACATATTGTTTTATTGATATTTTGTTTATTTATTTTGACACGAATTTACATTATTTGATGTCTATTTTGTATATATATATTTTTATACGTATTTACAGCATCTCAAGTGTATTTTGTATATATATTTCTATAGAAATCTGCGTTATTTTATGTGTATTCGTATATATATTTTGAAACAAATTTACATTGTTTTATGTGTATTTTGCATATTTTTTTAATAAAAATTTACCTAATTGTATGTGCATTTTGTATATTAATTTTACTACAAATTTAAGTATTGAATGTGTATTTATGTATATGTATTTTTATAAAAATATGCTTTATTTTATTGGTATTTTGCATCTCTATTTTCATACAAATTTACATTATTTTATTGATATTTTGTGTATTTATTTTGATACGATTTTACATTATTTTCTATGTGTATTTTGCATATATATATAATACAAATGTACGTTATTTTATGTGTATTTGTTTTCATTTCATACAAATTTTCATTAATTTATGTGTATTTTGTACATGTACAAATTTGTACAAATTTAACTAATTATATGTGTATTTTGTATATCAATTTTCAAACAAATTTAAATTATTTTTGTGTATTTTTGTATTTATTTTTATACAAATTTTAGTTATTTTATTTGTATTTTGTATATATATTTTCCTACAAATATACAATCTTTTATTATAGTTTTGTTTATTTATTTTGATACGAGTTTACATTATTTTATGTGTATTTTGTATATATATTTTCCTACGTATTTACATTATTTTATATGTATTTTGTATATATATTTTAATAAAAATTTTCATTATTTTATTGTGTGTATTCCTATTTATTTTGATACAAATTTTATACAAATTCATGTTATTTTATGTGTATTTGTATATATATTTTCATACAAATTTATATTATTTTACGTGTATTTTTACATATTTTTCATTACAAATTTACCTTATTTTATGATTATTTTGTACATTTATTTCATTCAGTTTTAAATTATTTTATGTGTATATTTGTATTTGCATTTACGTAATTTTATGTGTATTTTCTATATATATTTTCATCCAAAATTATATTATTTTATTTGTATTTTCTTTATTTAACTCGATACGAATTTAAAAATTTTCATAGGTATTTTGTATATATATGTTTATACTCATTTACTTTATGTAATGTGTGTTTTGTATATATATTTTTTAATTCAAATTTATTTTATGTGCATTTTTTTACATATATTTTTATAGAAATTTATTTATTTTATGTGTATTTTGTATATGTTTTCTCATAAAAATTTACATTATTTTATTGGTATTTTGTTTATTTATTTTGATACGAATGACATGATTATATATGTATTTTGTATATATTTTTTTATACGTAATTACATTATTTTAATGTGTATTTTGTTTATGTATTTTTATATAAAATTTACGTAATTATATGTGTATTTGTAAAAATATTTTGATTCAAATTTACTTTATTTTATGTATTTTGTACATATATTTCAATTCAAATTAAGCTTATTTTGTGTGTATTTTGTATATCTATTTTCATACAAATTTAATTACTTTTGTGTATCTTTGTATATTGTTTTATATGAATTTACCTTATTTTATGTGCATTTTGTATATTTATATTTATACAAATATGTAAAATACATATAAAACAATGTAAATTTCTTTCAAAATATATATACGAATACACATAAAATAACGTAGATTTCTATAAAAATATATATACAAAATACACATAAAATGAAGTAAATACGTATAAGAAAATGTATACAAAATACACATAAAATAATGTAAATTCGTATCAAAATAAATAAACAAAATGCCTATAAAAGAATGTGAATAAAAATATACAAAATACACATAAAATAACGTAAAATTGTATAAAACTATATACAAAAATAAACAAAAATAATTAAATTTGTATGAAAATAGATATACAAAAGACACATAAAATAAGCTAAATTAGAACTGAAATAAATATAGAAAATACATAAAATAATGCAAATTTGTATCAAAATATATATTCAAATACACATATAATAACGTAAATTTGTATAAAAATATATAAACAAAATATATATATATATATATATATATATATATATATATATATATATATATATATATATATATATATATATATATATATATATATATATATATATATATATATATATATATATATTCCTACAAATATACATTCTTTTATGGGAATTTTGTTTATTTATTTTGATACGAATTTACATTATTTTATGTGTATTTTGTATATGTATTTTTCTACGTATTTACATTATTTTATGTGTATTTTTTACATATATTTTCAAAAAAAATTACGTTATTTTATTGTGTGGATTCGTATCTATTTTGATACAAATTTACATTATTTTATGTGTATATTGCATATCTATTTCAATACAAATTTACCTTATAGTATGAGTATTTTGTATATTTATTTTAATACAAATTGAATTATTTTTTGTGTATTTTTGTATATATTTTTTTTAAATATGAGTTATTTTATATGTATTTTGTATATCTATTTTCATACAAATTTAACTACTTTTGTGTATTTTTGTATATACTTTTATATCAATTTACGTTATTTTATGTGAATTTTGTATATTTATATTTATACAAATACACATTCTTTTATTAGTATTTTGTTTATTTATCTCGATACGAGTTTACATTATTTTATGTGTATTTTGTACACATTTTTTTATACGTATTTACTTCATTTTATGTGTATTTTGTATATATAGATATACAGATAAAATAAGCTAAATTTGAATTGAAATGTATATACAAAATACATAAAATAATGTAAATTTGTATCAAAATATTTATAAAAATACATATAATAACGTAAATTTGTTTAAAAATATATAAAAAAATACACATAAAGTAATGTAAATACGTATAAAAAATATGTACAAAATACACATATAATCATGTAATTCGTATCAAACTAAATCAACAAAATATCAATAAAATAATCTAAATTTGTATGAGAAAACATATACAAATACATATAAAATAACGCTAATTTCTATAAAAATATATGTCCAAAAATGAACGTAAAATAAAGTAACTTTGGATAAAAATGTATATACAAAACACACATTAAATAATGTAAATCCGTACATAAAATAACCTAAATTTGTATAAAACTATATACAAAAATACACAAAAATAATTTAAATTTGTATGAAAAGAAATATACAAAATACACATAAAATTAGGTTAATTTGTATTGAAATACATATACAAAATACACATAAAACAATGTAAATTTGAAAGAAAATACATAAACAAATACACATATAATAATATAAATTTGTATGAAATATATATACAAAATACACATTAAATAATGTAAATATGTATAAAAAAATACATACAAAACACAAATAGAATTATATAAAATCGTATCAAAATATATACACAGCATATTAATAAAATAATGTAAATTTGTATGAAAATTAAGATGCAAAATACATATAAAATAACGCATTTTTTATAAAATTATTGATACCAAAATACACATAAAATATTTGAATTTGTATTAAAATAAATATACAAAATGCACATACAATAAGGTAAATTTGATTGAAATAGATATGCAAAATACATATAAAATAATGTAAATTTGTTTCAAAATATATATACGAATACACATAAAATAACGTAGATTTCTATAAAAATACATATACAAAATACACATAAAATTAAGTAAATACGTATAAAAAAATGTATACAAAATACACATAAAATAATGTAAATTCTTATAAATGTAAATATACAATATACTAATAAAAGAATGTGTATTAGTATAAATATAAATATACAAAATTCACATAAAATAACGTAAATTTATATAAAACTATGTACATAAAATAACGCAAATTTCTATAAAAATATATGTACAAAAATGAACATAAAATAAATTTGCATAAAAATATATATTCAAAACACACATTAGATAATGTAAATGAGTATAAAAATATGTATACAAAATACCTATGAAATAATCTAAATTCGTATCGAATTAAATTAAGAAAATACCAATAAAATAACGTAATTTTGGATGAAATTGAATGAAATAAATATACAAAATAAACATAAAGTAAGGTAAATTTGTAATGAAATATATGAAAAAATACACATAAAATAATATAAATTTGTATGAAAATATATATTCAAATACACATTAAATAACATGAGTTTGTATAAAATTTGTATCAAAATATATACTTATACACACAATAAAATAGCGTAATTTTTTTATGAAAATGTATATACAAAATACACATAAAATAATTTAAATACGTAGAAAAATATATATACAAAAAACACATAAAATAATGTAAATTTGTATGAAAATATATAAAAAAATACACTTAAAATAATGCAAATTTGGATAAAATATATATACAAAATGAACATTAAATAATGTAAATATGTATAAAAAAAATATATACAAAATACACATAGAATAATGTTAAATCGTATCAAAATAAATAAAGAGAATATCAATAAAATAATGTAAATTTGTATGAAAATAAAGATGCAAAATATCCATATAATAACGCATATTTGCATAAAAATATATATATAAAAATACATATAAAATACTTAAATTTGTATTAAAATAAATATACAAAATGCACGTACAAAAAAGTAAATTTGTATTGAAATAGATATGCAAAATAAACAATAAAGTAAATTTGTATCAAAATATATATACGAATACTCATAAAATAGAGTAAATTTCTATGAAAATATACATACAAAATAGATATACAAAATACACATATAACTATTTAAATTTGTATTTAAATAAATGTACAAAAAACACATAAAATAATGTTGATTTGTATGAAATGAAAACAAATACATTTTATATAAAATATATATACAAAATACACATAGAATAATGTAAAATCATATCAAAATAAATACACAGAATATCAATAAAATAATGTAAATTTGTATGAAAATAAAGATGCAAAATACCCATAAAATAAAGCATATTTTAATGAAAATACATATACAAAAATACACATAGATTAATCAAATTTGTATTAAAATTAATATACAAAATGCACATAGAATAAGGTAAATTTGTATTGAAAAAATATGCAAAATACACATCAAACAATATAAATTTGTTTCAAAATATATATACGAATACACATAAAATAACGTAGATTTCTATAGAAATATATATACAAAATACACTTGAAATAATGTAAATACGTATAAAAATATATATACGAAATACACATTAAATAATGTTAATTCGTGTCAAAATAAATAAACAAAATATCATGAAAAGAATGTGTATTTGTATGAAAATAGATTTACAAAATACACATAAAATAACCAAAATTTGTATAAAACTATCTACAAAAATACACAAAAATAATTTAAACTTGTATGAAAATAAATATACAAAATACACATAAAATAATGTAAATTTGAATGAAAATATATAAACATATAGACTTAAAACAACGTAAATTTGTATCAAATATATATACAAAAAACACATTAAATAATGTAAATATGTATAAAAAAAATATATACAAAACACAAATAAAATAATGTAAAATCGTATCAAAATAAATACAGAAAATATTAATAAAATAATGTAAATTTGTATGAAAATTAAGATGCAAAATACCCATAAAATAACGCATTTTTTATAAAAATATATATACGAAAAGACATAAAATATTTGATTTTGTATTAAAATAAATAGATATACAAAATACACATAAAATAAGCTAAATTTGATTTGAAATATATATACAAAATACATAAAATAATTTAAATTTGTATCAAAATACTTATACAGATACACATATAATAACGTAAATTTGTATAAAAATATATAAACAAAATACACATTAAATAATGTAAATACGTATAAAAAAATGTACAAAATACACAAATAATCATGTAATTCGTATCAAAATAAATAGACAAAATACCAATAAAATAATGTAAATTTCTATGAGAAAACATACAAAATACACATAAATAACGCAAATATCAATAAATATATATATAATATAATATATTTTTATACATATTTAAAATATTTAATGTATATTTTGTATATTTTATATATTTTCATACAAATTTACATTATTTTATGTGAGTTTTGTATATGTATTTCAATACAAATTTGCCTAACTTTATGTGTATTTTGCATATCTATTTTCAAACAAATTTAAATTATTTTTGTGTTTTTTTTGTATATATTTTAAGACAAATTTTAGTTATTTTATTTATTTTTTGTATATATATTTTCCTACAAATATACATTCTTTTATTGGAATTTTGTGTATTTAATTTTTTACGAATTTACATTATTTTATGTGTATTTTGTATATATATTTTTCTACGTATTTAAATTATTTTATGTGTATTTTATATATATATTTTCATAAAAATTTACATTATTTTATTGTGTGTATTCGTATATATTTTGAAACAAATTTTATACAAATTCATGTTATTTTATGTGTATTTGTATATATATTTTCATACAAATTTATATTATTTTATGTGTATTCTTACATATATTTTATTACAAATTTACCTTATTTTATGTTTATTTTGTATATTTATTTCATTGAATTTTAAATTATTTAATGTGTATATTTGTATTTAGTTAATGTGTTTTCTATATATATTGTTTTCAAAATATTTTCATTATTTTATTGTTATTTTCTTAATTTAACTCGATACGACTTTAGATTATTTCATAAGTATTTTGTATACATATTTTTATACTCATTTACATTATCTAATGTATGTTTTGTATATATTTTTTATGCAAACTAATTTTATGTGCATTTTTGTACATATATTTTTATAGAAACTTAAAACGTTATTTTATGTGTATTTTGTATATGTTTTCTCATACAAATTTACATTATTGAATTAGTTTTTTGTTTATTTATTTTGATACGAATGACTTGATTATTTGTGTATTTTGTAAATATTTTTTATACGTATTTACATTACTTAATATGTATTTTGTTTATATATTTTTTTACACATTTACGTTATTATATGTGTATTTGTTAAAAATATTTTGAAACGAATTTACTTTATTTTATGTATTTTGTATATATATTTCAATTCATATTTAGCTTATTTTGTGTGTATTTTGTATATCTATTTTCATACAAATTTAATTACTTCTGTGTATTTTTGTCTATAGTTTTATACAAATTTACGTTATTTTATGTGCATTTTGAATATTTATATTTATACAAATACACATTCTCTTATTGGTATTTTGTTTATTTATGTTTATACGAATTTACATTATTTTATGTGTATTTTGTATACATTTTTGATTCGTATTTACTTAATTTTATTTGTATTTTGTATATATATATTTATAGAAATCTACGTTATTTTATGTGTATTCGTATATGTATTTTGAAACAAATTTACATTGTTTTATATGTATTTTGCATATCTATTTCAATACAAATTTACCTTATTGTATGTGCATTTTGCATATTTATTTTAATACAAATTCAAATATTTTATGTGTATTTTGGTATATATAATTTAAAAAAAAATGCGTTATTTCATAGGTATTTTGCATCTTAGTTTTCATACAAAGTTACATTATTTTATTAATATTCTGTGTATATATTTTGATACGATTTTATATTATACTATTTGTGTTTTGTATATATTTTTTTATACATATTTTCATTATTTAATGTGTATTTTTTATATATATTTTATACAAATTAGCGTTATTTTAAGTGTATTTGTTTATATAATTTCATTCAAATTTACATTATTTTAAGTGTATTTTGTATATGTATTTCAATACAAATATACCTAATTTTATGTGTATTTTGTATATTTATTTTCATACAAATTTAAATTATTTTTGTGTTTTTTTGTATATACATATAGAGTAAATTTCTATGAAAATATATATTCAAAATACATATAATTATATAAAAATATATATATATATCAAATACACCTAAAAAATGAAAATTCGTATCAAAATAAATAAACAAAATTCCGATAAAAGAACGTATATTTGTAGGAAAATATATATACAAAATACACATAAAATTACGAAAATTTGAATAAAAAAATATACAAAAAAACAAAAAAATATATTTCAATTTGTATGAAAATAGATATACAAAATACACATATAATTAGTTAAATTTGCATATAAATACATGTAAAAATACACATAAAATCATGTAAATTTCTATGAAATGAAAACAAATTCACATAAAATAACGTACATTTGTATATAAAAGATATACAAAATATACACAGAATAATGTAAAATCGTATCAAAATAAATACACAGAATATCAATAAAATAATGTAATTTTGTATGAAAATAGAGATACAAAATACCCATAAAATAAGGCATATTTTTTTTAAAATACATATACAAAAATACACATAGAATAATTAAATTTGTATTAAAATTAATATCCAAAATGCACGTACAATAAGGTAAATTTGTATTGAAAAAATATACAAAATGCACATAAAACAATGTATATTTGTTTCAAAATATGTATACGAATACATATAAAATAACGTATATTTCTATAGAAATATATATACAAAATACCCTTGATATGACGTAAATACGTATAAAAAAATATATACAGAATACACATTAAATAATGTAAATTCGCATCAAAATAAATAAACAAAATATCAATAAAAGATTGTGTATTTGTATGAAAATAGATATACAAAATACACATAAAATATTGTAAATTTGTATAAAACTCTATACAAAAATACACAAAAAATAATTTAAATTTGTATAAAAATATATATACAAAATACATATAAAATTAGGTAGATTTCTATTTAAATACATATACAAAATACACATAAAATAATGTAAATTTGAATGAAAATATATAAACAAATACACTTAAAATAACGTAAATTTTTATGAAATATATATAGAAAATACACATTAAATAATGTAAATATGTATAAAAAAATATATACAAAACACAAATAGAATAATGTAAAATAGTATCAAAATAAATACACAGAATATTAATAAAATAATGTAAATTTGTATGAAAATAAAGATGCAAAATACCCATAAAACAACGCATTTTTAATGAAAATATATATACCAAAATACACATAAAATATTTAAATTTGTATTACAATAAATATACAAAATGCACATACAATAAGGTAAATTTGTATTGAAATAGATATGCAAAATACACATAAAACAATGTAAATTTGTTTCAAAATATATATACGAATACACATAAAATAACGTAGATTTCTATAAAAATATATATACAAAATACACATAAAATGAAGTAAATACGTATAAGAAAATGTATACAAAATACACATAAAATAATGTAAATTCGTATCAAAATAAGTAAACTAAATGCCAATAAAAGAATGTTTACTTGTATAAATATAAATATACAAAATACACATAAAATAACGTAAAATTGTATAAAACTATATACAAAAATAAACAAAAATAATTAAATTTGTATGAAAATAGATATACAAAAGACACATAAAATAAGCTAAATTTGAATTGAAAGAAATATTGAAAATACATAAAATAATGTAAATTTGTATCAAAATATATATTCAAATACACATATAATAACGTAAATTTGTATAAAAATATATAAACAAAATACACATTAAATAATGTAAATACGTATAAAAGATATGTATGTAATGTAGAAATTTATAAAATTAAAGATGCAAAATACCCATAAAATAACTCTTATTTAAAAAAAAAATTATACAAAAATACACATAAAATAATTAAATTTGTATTAAAATAAATATACAAAATACACATACAATAAGGTAGATTTTTATTGAAATAGATATGCAAAAAACACATAAAATAATGATTTTTTTTATCAAAATATATACGAATACACACAATAAAATTACGTAAATTTTTATGAAAATATATATACAAAATACACATAAAATAATGTAAATACATAGAAAAATATATATACAAAATACACATAAAATAATATAAATTCGTATCAAAATAAATAAACAAAATTTCCTGTAAAATAATGTATATTTGTAGGAAAATATATATACAAAATACAAATAAAAAAAAAAAAATTTGTATAAAAATATATACAAAAATACACAAAAATAATTTAAATTTGTTTGAAAATAAATATGCAAAATACACATGAAATTAGGCAAATTTTTATTGAAATACATATACAAAATACACATAAAATAATGTAAATTTGTATGAAAATATATAAACAAATACACATAAGATAACGTAAATTTCCATAAAATATATGTACAAAATATACATTAAATAATGTAAATATGTCTAAAAATATATATACAAAATACACAGAATAACGTAAAATCGTATCAAAATAAATAAACAGACTATCAATAAAATAATGTAAATTTGTATGAAAATAAAGATGCAAAATACCCATATAATAATGAATATTTGTTTAAAAATATATATACAAAAATACACATAAAAAATTAAAATTTGTATCAAAATAAATATACAAATATATATAGAATATATAGAATATAGAAAATTTGTATTGAAATAGATATGCGAAATACACATAAATAATGTAAATTTGTATCAAAATATATATACGAATACACATAAAAGAGAGTAAATTTCTATGAAAATATATATTCAAAATACATATAAAATTATGTAAATAAGTATAAAAATATATATATCAAATACTCCTAAAATAATGAAAATTCGTATCAAAATAAATAAACAAAATTCCGATAAAAGAACGTATATTTGTAGGAAAATAAATATACAAAATACACATAAAATTACGAAAATTTGAATAAAAATATATACTAAAATGCACAAAACTAATTTCGATTTGTATGAAAATAGATATACATAATACACATATAATTAGTTAAATTTGCATTTAAATACATGTACAAAATACACATAAAATAATGTAAATTTGAATGAAAATATATAAACAAATACACTTAAAATAACGTAAATTTTTATGAAATATATATAGAAAATACACATTAAATAATGTAAATATGTATAAAAAAATATATACAAAACACAAATAGAATAATGTAAAATAGTATCAAAATAAATACACAGAATATTAATAAAATAATGTAAATTTGTATGAAAATAAAGATGCAAAATACCCATAAAACAACGCATTTTTAATGAAAATATATATACCAAAATACACATAAAATATTTAAATTTGTATTACAATAAATATACAAAATGCACATACAATAAGGTAAATTTGTATTGAAATAGATATGCAAAATACACATAAAACAATGTAAATTTGTTTCAAAATATATATATACGAATACACATAAAATAACGTAGATTTCTATAAAAATATATATACAAAATACACATAAAATGAAGTAAATACGTATAAGAAAATGTATACAAAATACACATAAAATAATGTAAATTCGTATCAAAATAAGTAAACTAAATGCCAATAAAAGAATGTTTACTTGTATAAATATAAATATACAAAATACACATAAAATAACGTAAAATTGTATAAAACTATATACAAAAATAAACAAAAATAATTAAATTTGTATGAAAATAGATATACAAAAGACACATAAAATAAGCTAAATTTGAATTGAAAGAAATATTGAAAATACATAAAATAATGTAAATTTGTATCAAAATATATATTCAAATACACATATAATAACGTAAATTTGTATAAAAAATATATAAACAAAATACACATTAAATAATGTAAATACGTATAAAAGATATGTATGTAATGTAGAAATTTATAAAATTAAAGATGCAAAATACCCATAAAATAACTCTTATTTAAAAAAAAAATTATACAAAAATACAAATAAAATAATTAAATTTGTATTAAAATAAATATACAAAATACACATACAATAAGGTAGATTTTTATTGAAATAGATATGCAAAAAACACATAAAATAATGATTTTTTTTATCAAAATATATACGAATACACACAATAAAATTACGTAAATTTGTATGAAAATAGATATATAAAAGATACATAAAATAAGCTAAATACATAGAAAATATATATACAAAATACACATAAAATAATA
Source organism: Eriocheir sinensis (assembly GCF_024679095.1). NCBI lineage: Eukaryota > Metazoa > Arthropoda > Malacostraca > Decapoda > Varunidae > Eriocheir > Eriocheir sinensis. The sequence goes on along the minus strand of NW_026110984.1, from coordinate 481,294 downwards.
TAAATTCGTATCAAAATAAATAAACAAAATTTCCTGTAAAATAATGTATATTTGTAGGAAAATATATATACAAAATACAAATAAAAAAAAAAAAATTTGTATAAAAATATATACAAAAATACACAAAAATAATTTAAATTTGTTTGAAAATAAATATGCAAAATACACATGAAATTAGGCAAATTTTTATTGAAATACATATACAAAATACACATAAAATAATGTAAATTTGTATGAAAATATATAAACAAATACACATAAGATAACGTAAATTTCCATAAAATATATGTACAAAATATACATTAAATAATGTAAATATGTCTAAAAATATATATACAAAATACACAGAATAACGTAAAATCGTATCAAAATAAATAAACAGACTATCAATAAAATAATGTAAATTTGTATGAAAATAAAGATGCAAAATACCCATATAATAATGAATATTTGTTTAAAAATATATATACAAAAATACACATAAAAAATTAAAATTTGTATCAAAATAAATATACAAATATATATAGAATATATAGAATATAGAAAATTTGTATTGAAATAGATATGCGAAATACACATAAATAATGTAAATTTGTATCAAAATATATATACGAATACACATAAAAGAGAGTAAATTTCTATGAAAATATATATTCAAAATACATATAAAATTATGTAAATAAGTATAAAAATATATATATCAAATACTCCTAAAATAATGAAAATTCGTATCAAAATAAATAAACAAAATTCCGATAAAAGAACGTATATTTGTAGGAAAATAAATATACAAAATACACATAAAATTACGAAAATTTGAATAAAAATATATACTAAAATGCACAAAACTAATTTCGATTTGTATGAAAATAGATATACATAATACACATATAATTAGTTAAATTTGCATTTAAATACATGTACAAAATACACATAAAATAATGCAAATTTGTATGAAATGAAAACAAATTCACATAAAATAACGTTCATTTGTATGAAATATATATACAAAATATACATAGAATACTGTAAATCGTATCAAAATAAATACACAGAATATCAATAAAATAATGTAAATTTGTATGAAAATAAACATGCAAAATACCCATAAAATAAAGCATTTTTTTATGAAAATACATATACAAAAATACACATAGAATAATTAAATTTGTATTATTTTATATGTACTTTGTATATATATTTTTATACGCATTTACATTATTTAATATTTATTTTGAATATATAATTTTAAACAAATTCATGATATTTTATGTGTATTGGTATATATATTTTCATATAAATTTACATTATTTTATGTGTATTTTGTACATATATTTCATTACAAATTTACCTTATTTTATGTTTATTTTGTATGTGTATTTTGTACATTTATATTTATACAAAAACACATTCTTTGATTGGTATTTTGTTTATTTATTTTGATTCGAATTTACATTATTTTATGTGTATTTTGTTTACATTTTTTTATACCTATTTACTTAATTTTATGTGTATTTTGTATATATATTTATATAGAAATCTACGTTATTTTATGTGTATTCGTATATATATTTTGAAACAAATTTACATTGTTTTATATGTATTTTTGCATATCTCTTTCAATAGAAGTTTACCTTATTGTATGTGCATTTTGTATATTTATTTCAATACAAATTTAAATATTTTATGTGTATTTTGGTATATATATTTTTTATAAGAAATGCGCTATTTGATGTGAATTTTGCATCTTTATTTTCATACAAATTTACATTATTTTATTAATATTCGGTGTATTTATTTTGATACGATTTTACATTATTCTATTTGTTTTTTGTATATATTTTTTTTTTATACAAATTTACATTATTGAATGTGTATCTTGCATATATATTTCATACAAATTTATTATCTATTATTTATTTTCATACAAATACACATTCTTTTCATGATATTTTGTTTATTTATTTTGACACGAATTTACATTACTTAATATGTATTTTGTATAGATATTTTTATACGTATTTACTTAATTTCATGTGTATTTTGTATATATATTTCTATAGAAATCTACGTTATTTTATGTGTATTCGTATATATATTTTGAAACAAATTTACATTGTTTTATATGTATTTTTGAATAGCTCTTTCAATACAAATTTACCTTACTGTATATGCATTTTGTATATTTATTTCAATACAGATTTAAATATTTTATGTGTATTTTGGTATATATATTTTTAGAAAAAATGCGCTATTTTATGATAATTTTGCATCTCTCTTTTCATACAAATTTACATTATTTTGTTGATATTCTCTGTATTTATTTTGATACGATTTTACATTATTCTATTTCTTTTTTTATACACATTTACATTATTTAATGTGTATCTTGCATATATATTTTATACAAATTTGCGTTATTTAAGTGTATTTGTTTATATATTTTCATTCAAATTTACATTATTTTATGTGTATTTTGTATATGTATTTCAATACAAATTTACCTAATTTTATGTGTATTTTGTATATTTCTTTTCATACAAATTTTAATTATTTTTGTGTATTTTTGTATATAGTTTTATACAAATTTTGATTATTTTATGTACGCATTTACATTATTTAAAGTGTGTTTTGTATATATATATTTTTATGCAAATTTACTTTATTTTATGTGCATTTTTGTAAGTTTGTATTGAAATAGATATGCAAAATACATATAAAACAATGTAAATTTGTTTCAAAATATACATACGAATACACATAAAATAACGTAGATTTCTATAAAAATATATACAAAATACGTATAAATACGTATAAAAAAATTAATACAAAATACACATATAATAATGTAAAATCGTATCAAAATAAATAAACAAAATACCAATAAAAGAATGTGTATTTGTATAAATATAAATATACAAAATACACATAAAATATCGTAAATTTGTATAAAACTATATACAAAAATACACAGAAGTAATTAAATTTGTAGGAAAATAGATATATAAAATACAGCTAAAATAAACTAAATTTGAATTGAAATATATATACAAAATACATAAAATAATGTAAATTTATATCAAAATATTTATACAAATACATATAATAACGTATATTTGTTTAAAAATATATAAACAAAATACACATTAAGTAATGTAAATACGTATAAAAAATATGTACAAAATACACTTATAATCATGTAATTCGTATCAAAATAAATAAACAAAATAACAATAAAATAATGTAAATTTGTATTAGAAAACATATACAAATAACGCAAATTTCTATAAAAATATATGTACAAAAATGCACATAAGATAAAGTAAATTTGCATAAAAATATATATACAAAACACACATTAAATAATGTAAATGAGTACATAAAATAACCTAAATTTGTATAAAACTATATACAAAATTACACAAAAATAATTTAGATTTGTATGAAAAGAAATATACTAAATACACGTAAAATTATGTATATTTGTATTGAAATACATATACAAAATACACATCAAATAATGTAAATTTGAATGAAAATATATAAACAAACACACTTAATATAACGTAATATGTGTATTCGTATATATATTTTGAAATAAATATACATTGTTTTATGTGCATTTTGCATATTTTTTCTATACAAATTTACCTTATTGTACGTGCATTTTGAATATTAATTTTAATACATATTTAATTATTCTATGTGAATTTTTGTATATGTATTTTTATAAAAATAAGCTTTATTTTATGGGAATTTTGCATCTTTTTTTTATACAAATTTACATTATTTTATTGATATTCTGTGTATTTATTTTGATACGATTTTACATTATTCTATGTATATTTTATATATATATTTCATACAAATGTACGTTATTTTATGAGAATTTGTTTTCATTTCATACAAATTTACATTATTTTATGTGTATTTTGTACATGTATTTAAATACGAATTTAACTAATTATATGTGTATTATGTATATCTATTTTCATACAAATTGAAATTAATTTTGTGTATTTTATTATATATTTTTATTCAAATTTTCGTAATTTTATGTGTATTTTGTATATTTATTTTCCTACAAATATACGTTCTTTTATCGGAAATTTGTTTATTGATTTTGATACGAATTTTCTTTATTTTAGGTGTATTTGATATATATATATATATATATATATATATATATATATATATATATATATATATATATATATAATTATATATATATATATATATATATATATATATATATATATATATTTTTATACTTATTTACATAATTTTATATGTATTTTGAATATATATTTTCATAGAAATTTACTCTATTTTATGTGTATTCGTATATATATTTTGATACAAATTTACATTATTTATGTGTATTTCGCATATCTATTTCAATAGAAATTTTCTTTATTGTATGTGCCTTTTTGATATTTATTTTGATACAAATTTAATTATTTTATGTGTATTTTTGTATATATATTTTTAAACAAATATGCGTTATTATATGGGTATTTTGCATCTTTATTTTCATACAAATTTACAATATTTTATTGATAGTCTGTTTATTTATTTTGATACGATTTTACGTTATTCTGTGTATTTTGTATACATATTTTTAGACATATTTAATTTAATTTAATGTATATTTTGTACATATATTTTATGGAAATTTACGTTATCTTATGTGTATTTGTTTATATAGTTTCATACAAATTTACATTATTTTATGTGTATTTTGTATATGTATTTCAATAAAAATTTGCCTAATTTAATGTGTATTTTGCATATCTATTTTCAAACAAATTTAAATTATTTTTGTGTATTTTTGTATATATTTTTATACAAATTTTTGTTATTTTATTTGTATTTTGTATATATATTTTCCTACAAATATACATTATTTTAGAGGAAATTTTGTTTATTTATTTTGATACGAATTTACATTATTTTATGTGTATTTTGTATATATATTTCTCTATGTATTTACATTATTTATTGTGTATTTTGTATATATATTTTCATAAAAATTTACGTTATTTTATTGTGTGTATTCGTATATATTTTGATACAAATTTACTTTATTTTATGTGTTTTTTGCATATTTATTTCAATAAAAATCTACCTTATTGTATGTGTATTTTGTATATTTATTTTAATACAAATTTAATTATTTTATGTGTATTTTTGTATATATTTTTTTTAAATATGAGGTATTATGGGTATATTGCATCTTTAATTTTATAAATTTTTACATTACGTACATATCTTCTATACGTATTTACATTATTTAATGTGTATTTTGTTTATATATATTTATACAGAGTTACGTTATTATATGTGTATTTGAATATATATTTTGATACAAATTTACATTATTTTATGTATTTTCTATATTTATTTAAATTCAAATTTAGCTTATTTATGTGTCTTTTGTATATCTATTTTCATACAAATTTAATTTTTTTTGTTTATTTTTGTAAATAGTTTTATACAAGTTTACGTTATTTTATGTGTATTTTGTATATTTATATTTATACAAGTACACATTCTTTTATTGGCATTTAGTTTATTTATTTTGATACGAATTTACATTATTTTATGTGTATTTTGTATACATTTTCTTATACGTATTTACTTCATTTTATGTGTATTTTGTATATATTTTTTTTTAGAAATCTACGTTATTTTATGTGTATTCGTATATATTTTGAAAGAAATTTACATTGTTTTATATGTATTTTGCATATCTATTTCCATACAAATTTACCTTATTGTATGTGCATTTTGTATATCTATTGTAATACAAATTTAAATATTTTATGTGTATTTTGGTATATATATTCTCATAAAAAATGCGTTGTTTTATGGGTATTTTGCATCTTTATTTTCATACAAATTTACATTATTTTATTAATATTCTGTGTATTTATTTTGATACTATTTTACATTATTCTATTTGTGTTTTTGTATATATTTTTTTATACATATTTACATTATTTAATGTGTATTTTGTATATATATTTCATACAATTTTACGTTATTTTAAGTATATTTGTTTATATATTTTCATTCAAACTTACATTATTTTATGTGTATTTTGTATATGTATTTCAATACAAATTTGCCTAATTTTATGTGTATTTTGCATATCTATTTTCAAACAAATTTAAATAGTTTTTGTGTGTTTTTGTATATATTTTTATACAAATTTTAGTTGTTTTATTTGTATTTTATATATATATTTTCCTACAAATATACATTCTTTTATTGGAATTATATCTACTTATTCTGATACGAATTTACTTTATTTTATGTGTATTTTGTATATATATTTTTTTACGTATTTACATTATTTTATGTGTATTTTGTATATATATTTTCATAAAAATTTACTTTATTTTATTGTGTGTATTCGTATATAATTTGATACAAATTTTATACAAATTCATGTTATTTTATGTGTATTTGTATATATATTATCATACAAATCTACATTATTTTATGTCCATTTTTACATTTATTTCATTACAAATTTACCTTATTTTATGTTTATTTTGAATATTTATTTCCTTCAATTTTAAATTATTTTATGTGTATATATGTATTTGTATTTAGGTTATTTTATGTGTATTTTCTATATATATTTTCATCAAAAACTACATTATTTTATTGGTATTTTGTTAGTTTAATTCGATACGAATTTAGATTATTTCATAGGTATTTTGTATACATATTTTTATACGCATTTCCATTATTTAATGTGTGTTTTGTGTATTTATTTTTATGCAAATTTACTTTATTATATGTGTATTTGTATAAATATAAATATACAAAATGCACATAAAATAAGGTAAATTTATAAACAACAATATACAAAGATACACAAAAGTAATAAAATTTGTATGAAAATAGATATACAAAATACACACAAAATAAGCTTAATTTGAATTGAAATATATGTACAAAATACATAAAATAAAGTAAATTTGTATCAAAATATTTTTACAAATACACATATAATTACGTAAATTTTATATAAAAATATATAAACAAAATACACATTAAATAATGTAATTACGTATAAAAAATATATACAAAATACACATATAATCATGTAATTCGTATCAAAATAAATAAACAAAATACCAATAAAATAATGTAAATTTTTATGAGAAAACATATACAAAATACACATAAAATAAATAAATTTCTATAAAAATATATGTACAAAAATGCACATAAAATAAATTTGCATTAAAAAATATATACAAAACACACATTACATAATGTAAATGAGTATAAACATATGTATACAAAATACCTATGAAAAAATCTAAATTCGTATCGAGTTAAATAAAGAAAATACCAATAAAATAATGTAATTTTGGATGAAAATATATATAGAAAATACACATAAAATTACGTAAATACAAATACAAATATACACATAAAATAATTTAAAATTGAATGAAATAAATATACAAAATAATCATAAAATAAGGTAAATTTGTAATGAAAAATATGTAAAAACTCACGTAAAATAATATAAATTTGTATGAAAATATATATACAAATACACATAAAATAACATGAATTTGTATAAAATTTTTATCAAAATAAATAGGAATACACACAATAAAATAATGTAAATTTTTATTAAAATATATATACAAAATACACATAAAATAATGTAAATACGTAGAAAAATATATATACAAAATACACATAAAATAATGTAAACTCGTATCAAAATAAATAAACAAAATTATAATAAAAGATTGTATATTTGTAGGAAAATATATATACAAAATACAAATAAAATAACTAAAATTTGTATAAAAATAAATACAAAAATACACACAAATAATTTAAATTTGTTTGAAAATAGATATGCAAAATACACATAAAGTTAGGTAAATTTGTATTGAGATACATATACAAAATACACATAAAATAATGTAAATTTGTATGAAAATATATAAACAAATACACATAAAATAACGTAAATTTGGATAAAATATATATACAAAATATACATTAAATAATATAAATATGTATAAAAATATATATACAAAATACACATAGAATAATGTTAAATCGTATCAAAATAAATAAACAGAATATCAATAAAATAATTTTAATTTGTATGAAAATAAAGATGCAAAATACCCATATAATAACGCATATATGCATAAAAATATATATACAAAAATACACATGAAATAATTAAATTTGTATTGAAATAAATATACAAAATGCATATACAAAAAAGTAAATTTGTATTGAAATACATATGCAAAATACACATCAATAATGTAAATTTGTATCAAAATATATATACGAATACACATAAAATAGAGTAAATTTCTATGAAAATATACATACAAAATACATATAAAATGATGTAAATAGTATAAAAATATATATACCAAATACACCTAGAATAATGTAAATTCGTATCAAAATAAATAAACAAAATTCCGATAAAAGAACGTATATTTGTAGGAAAATAAATATACAAAATACACATAAAATATCGAAAATTTTTATAAAAATATATACAAAAAAAAAAAAATAATATCAATTTTTATGAAAATTGATATACAAAATACACATATAATTAGTTAAATTTGTACAAATTTGTACATGTACAAAATACACATAAAATAATGAAAATTTGTATGAAATGAAAACAAATACACATAAAATAACATACATTTGTATTAAATATATATACAAAATACACATAGAAAATAATGTAAAATCGTATCAAAATAAATACACAAAATATCAATAAAATAATGTAAATTTGTATGAAAATAAAGATGCAAAATACCAATAAAATAAAGCATATTTTTATAAAAATACATATACATAAATACACATTCAATAATTAAATTTGTAGTAAAATTAATATACAAAATGCATATACAATAAGGTAGATTTTTATTAAAAAAATATGCAAAATACACATAAAACAATGTAAATTTGTTTCAAAATATATATACAAATACATATAAAATAACGCAGATTTCTATAGAAATATATATACAAAATACACTTGCGATGCTGTAAATACGTATAAAAATATATATACAAAATATACATTAAATAATGTAAATTCGTTTCAAAATAAATAAACAAAATATCAATAAAAGAATGTGTATTTGTATGAAAATAGATATACAAAATACACATAAAATAACGTAAATTTGTATAAAACTATATACAAAAATACACAAAAATAGTTTAAATTTGTTTGAAAATAAGTATACAAAATACACATATGAAAATTAGGTAAATTTGTATTGAAATACATTTACAAAATACACATATAATAATGTAAATTTGAATGAAAATACATAAACAAATACACTTAAAATAACGTTAATATATATAAAATATATATACAAAATACACATTAAGTAATGTAAATATGTATAAAAAATATATATACAAAACCCAAATAGAATAATGTAAAATCGTAACAAAATAAATACACAGAATATTAATAAAATAATGTAAATTTGTATGAAAATAAAGGAGGAAAATACCCATAAAATAACGCTTTTTTTTTTTTTAAATATATACCAAAATACATATAAAAAATTTAAATTTGTATTAAAATAAATATACAAAATGCACATACAATAAGATAAATTTATATTGAAATAGATATGCAAAATACATATAAAACAGTGTAAAATTTGTTTCAAAATATATATACGAATACACATAAAATAACGTAGATTTCTATAAAAATAAATTTACAAAATACACATAAAATGAAGTAAATACGTATAAAAAAAATGTATACAAAATACACATAAAATAATGTAAACTCGTATCAAAATAAATAAACAAAATACCAATAAAAAAAAGTGTATTTGTATAAAAATAAATATACAAAATACACATAAAAAATCGTATATTTATATAAAACTATATACAAAAATACACAAAAGTAGTTAAATTTGTATGAAAATAGATATACAAAATACACATAAAATAAACTAAATTTGAATTGAAATATATATATATATATATATATATATATATATATATATATATATATATATATATATAAATATATATATATATATATATATATATATATATATATATATATATATATATATATAGATATATATATATATATATATATATATATATATATATATATATATATATATATATATATACAAAATACATCAAATAATGTAAATTTGTATCAAAATATTTATACAAATACACATATAATAACGTAAATTTGTATAAAAACACATAAACAAAATATACATTAAATAATGTAAATACGTATAAAAAAATATGTAGAAAATACACATAATCATGTAATTCGTATCAAAATAAATAAACAAAATACCAATAATATAATGTAAATTTGTATGAGAAAACATATACTAAATACATATGAAATAACGCTAATTTCTTTGAAATATATGTACAAAAATGCACATCAAATAAAGTAAATTTGCATCAAAATATATATACAAAACACACATTAAATAATGTAAATGCGTATAAAAAAATGTATAAAAAATACCTTTGAAATAATCTAAATTCGTATCGAATTAAATTAACAAAATACCAATAAAATAAAGTAGTTTTGGATGAAAATGTATATAGAAAATACAAATAAAATAACCTAAATACAAATACAAATATACACAGAAAATAATTTAAAATTGCATGAAATGAATATGTGAAACAAACATAAAATAAGGTAAATTTGTAATGAAATATATGTAAAAATACACATAAAATAATTTAAATTTGTATGAAAATATGTATTCAAATACACATAAAATAACATGAATTTGTATAAAATTTGTATCAAAATATATACGAGCACACAATAAAATAACGTAAATTTTTATGAAAATATATATCCAAAATACACATAAAATAATGTAAATACGTAGAAACATATATATACAAAATACACATAAAGTAATGGAAATTCGTATCAAAATAAATAAACAAAATTGCAATAATAGAATGTATATATGAAGGAAAATATATATACAAAATACAAATAAAATAACTAAAATTTGTATAAAAATTTATACAAAAATACGCAAAAATAATTTAAATTTGTTTGAAAATAGTTAGGCAAAATACACATAAAATTAGGCAAATTTGGATTGAAATACATATACAAAACACTCATAAAATAATGTAAAGCTGTATGAAAATATATAAACAATGTATTGAAATACATTTGCAAAATACACATCAAATAGTGTAAATTTGAGTTAAAATATATATACAAATACACTTAAATTAACGTAAATTTGTATAAAATATATATATAGAATACACATTAAATAATGTAAATATGTATACAAAAATATATACAAAACACAAATAGAATAATGTAAAATCGTATCAAAATAAATAAACAGAATATTAATAAAATAATGTAAATTTGTATGAAAATTAAGATGCAAAATACCCCAAAAATAGCGCATTTTTTTATAAAAATATATATACCAAAACACACATAAAATATTTGAATTTGTATTAAAATAAATATACGAAATGCACACACAATAAGGTAAATTTGTATTGAAATAGATATGCAAAATACTTATAAATCAATGTAAATCTGTTTCAAAATATATATACGAATACACATAAAATAACGCAGATTTCTATAAAGATATATATACAAAATACACATAAAATGAAGTAAATACGTATAAAAAAATGTGTACAAAATACATATAAAATAATGTAAACTCGTATCGAAATAAATAAACAAAATACTAATAAAAGAAAGAGTATTTGTTTAAATATAAATATACAAAATACACATAAAATAACGTAAATTGATATAAAAGTATATACAAAAATACACAAAAGTAGTTAAATTTTTATGAAAATAGATATACAAAATACACATAAAATAACTCATATTTAAAAAAAATATATACAAAAATACACATAAAATAATTCAATTTGTATTAAAATAAATATACAAAATACTCATACCATAAGGTAAATTTGTATTGAAATAGATATGCAAAATACACATAAAATAATGTAAATTTGTATCAAAATAGATACAAATACACACAATAAAATAACGTAAATTTTTATGAAAATATATATACAAAATACACATAAAATAATGTAAATGCGTAGAAAAATACAAATACAAAATACACATAAAATAATGTAAATTCGTATCAAAATAAATAAACAAAATTCCAATAAAAGAATGTATATTTGAAGGAATATATATATATATCTATATCTATATATATATATATATCTATATATATATATATATATATATATATATATATATATATATATATATATATATATATATATATATATATATATATATATATATATATATATATATATATATATATATATATATATATATATATATATATATATATATATATATATATATATATATATATATATATATTATATATATATTTATATATATATATATTTATTTTATGTGTCTTTTGTATATCTATTTTCTTACAAATTTTATTATTTTTGTTTATTTTTGTATATAGTTTTATACAATTTTACGTTATTTTATGTGTATTTTGTATATTTATATTTATACAAGCACACATTCTTTTATTGGCATTTTGTTTATTTATTTTGATACGAATTTACATTATTTTATGTGTATTTTGTATACATTTTCTTATACGTATTTACTTCATTTTATGTGTATTTTGTATATATATTTTAATAGAAATCTACGGTATTTTATGTGTATTCGTATATATATTTTGAAAGAAATTTACATTGTTTTATATGTATTTTGCATATCAATTTCAATACAAATTTACCTTATTGTATGTGCATTTTGTATATTTATTGTAATACAAATTTAAATATTTTATGTGTATTTTGGTATATATATTTTCATAAAAAATGCGTTGTTTTATGGGTATTTTGCATCTTTATTTTCATCCAAATTTACATTATTTTATTAATATTCTGTGTATTTATTTTGATACTATTTTACATTATTCTATTTGTCTTTTTTATATATTTTTTTATACATATATACATTATTTAATGTGTATTTTGTATATATATTTCATACAAATTTTCGTTATTTTAAGTGTATTTGTTTATATATTTTCATTCAAATTTACTTTATTTTATGTGTATTTTGTATATGTATTTCAATACAAATCTATCTAATTTTATGTGTATTTTGTATATTAATTTTCATACAAATTTTAATTATTTTTTCTGTATTTTTGTATAGAGTTTTATACAAATTTACAATATTTAATGAATATTTTGTATACCTATTTTTATACAAATACACATTCTTTTATTGATATTTTGTTTATTTATTTTGACACGAATTTACATTATTTAATGTGTATTGTGTATATATATTTTTATGCGTATTTACGTCATTTCATCTATTTTTTGTATATACATTTCTATAGAAATCTACGTTATTTTATGTGTATTCGTATATATATTTTGAAACAAATATACATTGTTTTAAGTGTATTTTGCATATTCTTTCAATACAAATTTACCTTATTGTATGTGCATTTTGTATATTAATTTAAATACAAATTTAATTATTCTATGTGTATTTTTGTATATGTAATTTTTAAAAAAATATGTGTATTTTGTATATATATTCCTATAGAAATCAACGTTATTTTATGTGTATTCGTATATATATTTTGAAACAAATTTAGACTGTTTTATGTGTATTTTGCGTATTTTTTCAATACAAATTTACCTTATTGTATGTGCATTTTGTATATTAATTTTAATACAAATTTAATTATTCTATGTGTATTTTTGTATATGTATTTTTTAAAAAAATATGCTTTATTTTATGGATATTTTGCATCTTTATTTTCATACAAATTTACATTATTTTATTGATATTCTGTGTATTTATTTTGATACGATTTTACATTATTCTATGCATATTTTGTATATATATTTTATACAAATGTACGTTATTTGTTTTAATTTCATACAAATTTGCATTATTTTATGTGTATTTTGTACATCTATTTAAATACAAATTTATCTTATTACAATATTATATATACAATATTATTACAAAATATACATAAAATAACGAAAATTTGTATAAAAATTTATTCAAAAAAAAATTAATTTCAATTTGTTTGAAAAGAGATATACAAAATACACATATAATTAGTTAAATTTGTCTTTAAATACATGTACAAAATACATATAAAATAATGTAAATTTTTATGAAATGAAAACATATAAACATAAAATAACGTACATTTGTATAAAATATATATACAAAATACACATAGAATAATGTAAAATCGTATCAAAATAAGTACACAGAATATCAATAAAATAATTTATATTTGTATGAAAATAAAGATGCAAAATATCCATAAAATAAAGCATATTTTTTTAAAAAATACATATACAAAAATACACATAGAATAATTAAATTTGTATTAAAATTAATATACAAAATGCACATACAATAAGGTAAATTTGTATTGAAAAAATACGCAAAATACACATAAAACAGTCTAAATTTGTTTCAAAATATATATACGCATAGACTTCACAATCTCTTGACGGGAAACGGGGCGCGGGGCCGATTCGCAGGGGGCCGATTTTCAAAAATTTAAAATTTAAATATTTTCAAAACCAAAGCAGCTAGCGACCTGAAACTAAAACAGGCACCTCCCTTAGGCATATATGAGTCTCCATGAGCAGCGGTATCAAAAAATTCAAAGTCGTTCCCTAATAAAATCCCGATTAATTGTTTTTTATATAAGTATAACAAAACTTAAAAAGGCTATAAAATCCTCAGATTTTACGCTAGATGCACAAACATCACCAAATGCAGAGATAATCACTTATATTTTCAGAATCAATAGCAATATTTAGCATATCTTATAAGTTTTTGCCCGAAATAGCTACTTATTTTTTTTTATTTAGTGCAATTTTTACGTAAGTTTTAACATCTAATAAAACACTTAATCTTCACATTAGAAACTTAATACTTGAGGAAAGCATGCAGAAACATCTTAATTTTACTCAACAAAAGCAAAATATTTATTTTTCTATATACAATCACAACTTATTTTGGTTGAATTCCGATGTCACTATTGCCGCAGCACGTCTTGCCGGCTATCTGGCCCTCGTCCCTGAACAATCACTTTAGCCTTTTGGCCTATGACTTGTGGGCCCCGGTCAGTTTCCTGGACTTGTACACGTCCCTGTTCCTCGCCGTCTCCTTCCTGCCCTCCTCGATACTGCTCCTCTTCCTGACGGTCGGCTGCTTCAAGGCCTTGTTCTTCCTCGCTTCTGAGGTCACGTCCTTGGAAAAATTAGCACCGAAACAGTTGAAGAGGGACCTGCTGATGTGCGGCAAGATGGTGTTGGCCAGGTTGTGCCCATCCTGGCACCTGTACCCCTGCAAGGTCGGGTCTGAGGCCGCCAGGAACTCCAGGAGGTGCCTGAACCCGTCCCTGTGGCGCATGGCAAGGGAGAGGAACCTCAACCTGCGCTCCTTCTTGTCCTCCCTGCACATCAGGGAGTCCCACAGCGACATCCCGAAGGACGCCATGTGGGCCATTGGGAGATGGCCGCTTCAGGACCGCCCGGCCCGTCTCCAGCTCTCCCCTGTCGACCAGCTCGACCAGGGCGTCGAACATCACAGAGGGCGGGTCGCCCCTCTCAAGCTCCACGGTAATCTTCATCTCCTCCTGCTGGGCAAGCTCCTGCTTGCAGCACTCGGCCACAGAGGAGTTGGCCTGGACCTTCCTGGCCAGGTAGCCGGCGTAGTTGCCGACCGCGGCGAGGAGCAACTCGTCCGTCGGCGGGTCCGGCTGGTCGTCGGCCAGCTCCCTGGCAAGCTGGGCCAAGATCACCTCGTCGTCCTCCTCCTCTGCCTTGGCCCGGTCCAGGTCGGCCTGCACGTCCCCGGGGAAGAACCCGACGAGCTTCAGCAAATGCAGGCGCTGGGCCAACCTGTTGCTCACCATGAAGTTCTGCACGCTCGTCCAGTAGTTGGCGCCGCACATGGTGCGGCGCTTGCCGAAAGAGTGCTCAGTCGGGTCAGAGTTGGCCTTCCCCATGCACATACTCGACCCCGTAGGACGTAGTGAACAGCCCCCTCACTACCACACTGCACTGAACACACCACTGCACTGCACACAACACTGAGTCACTGCACTGATGGCGTAGTACGGCTCCTCCACAGTTTACTCCACGGGGTAGCGGCGTCCTCATATCTTGTGTCTCCTCCGTCACTTCCACTCGATCCACTGCCTTCTGTGTCTTCTTGTATCGTCCTCTGGATCCTTGCAGTTGTGGGGAAGGGTACAGAGACGATGAATAACTGTAGGTCCTTTACTTTGAGAGTAAACAGAGGCAGGACAGCGATAATCCTTTACAGAGGGGAAGTGCCCAGCTGACTGCGTGCCTAAGGCGAGTTAGGCGACGCGGGAACTGAGCTGAGTTGCCATGTAGGCACTAACTAAACGTACATTTCTTGTTTCCTAATACGTAAAACTGTGGACTTCACTATCCTACAGTTATCATTCATTTTACGTAAAGATTTCAACCTAAAGTTACGCAAATTTGCCATTTTTTACACAACGTTTTCAAAGTGCACGCATGGTGCTATTTTATATAAGTTACCTTGAATCCTCGACCAAATCACTCTAGAGACACTTCTGCCTGCTTGTATGCACTAAAACTTGAAGATTTCGTCCTGTTTCCACTTAAATTCGGAGTAAGAACGCAGAGTGTGTTTGAGTTGTCGCAGTGAAAGTCGCCATAACAATCGGCCCCTTACGCGAAGCCAGCGCGCCAAGACTGAAGAGATTTCCCGTCAACTAGTTGTGAAGTCTATGATATACGAATACACATAAAATAACGTTGATTTCTATAGGAATATATATACAAAATACACATGAAATGATGTAAATACGCATAAAAATATATATACAAAATACACATTAAATAATGTAAATTCGCGTCAAAATAAATAAACAAAATATCAATAAAAGAATGTGTATTTGTATGAAAATAAATATTCAAAATACACATAAAATAATCTAAATCTGTATCAAACTATATACAAAAATACACAAAAATATTTTAAATTTGTATGAAAATAAATATACAAAATAAACATAAAATTAGGTAAATTTGTATTGAAATACATATACAAAATACACATAAAATAATGTAAATTTGTATGAAATTAAAACAAATTTACATAAAATAACGTACATTTGTATAAAATATATATACAAAATATACATAGAATAATGTAAAATTGTATCAAAATAAATACAGAGAATATCAATAAAATAATGTAAATTTACATAAAAATATATATACAAAACACACATTAAATAATGTACATGCGTATAAAAATATGTATACAAAATACCAATGAAATAATCTAAATTCGTATCGAATCAAATTAACAAAATACCAAAAAAATAATGGAATTTTGGATGAAAATATATAGAAAATACACATAAAATAACCTAAATACAAATACAAATATACACATAAAATAATTTAAAATTGAATGAAATAAATATACAAAATAAACATAAATAAGGTAAATTTGTAATGAAATATATGTACAAAATACACATAAAATAATATAAATTTGTATGAAAATATAAATACAAATACACATAAAATAACATGAATTAGTATAAAAATATATATTCAAAATAAACATTAAATAATGTATAAAAATATATATACAAAATAAAGTAAATTTGTATTGAAATAGATATGCAATATACACATAAATAATGTAAATTTGTATCAAAATATATATACGAATACACCTAAAATAGAGTAAATTTCTATGAAAATATTCAAACACAATACATATCAAATGATGTAAATAAGAATAAAAATATATATGTCAAATACACCTAAAATAATGTAAATTCGTATCAAAATAAATAAACAAAATTCCGATAAAAAACGTATATTTGTAGGAAAATAAATACCCAAAATACACATAAAATAACGAAAATTTGTATGAAAATATAAAAAAAAATAATAATAATATCAATTTGTATGAAAATAGATATACAAAATACACATATAATTAGTTAAATTTGTATTTAAATACATGTACAAAATACACGTAAAATTATGTAAATTTGTATGAAATGAAAACAAATACACATAAAATAAAGTACATTTGTATAAAATATATATACTAAATGCACATAGAATAATGTAAAATCGTATCAAAATAGGTACACAGAATATCAATAAAATAATTTAAATTTGTATGAAAATAAAGATGCAAAATACCCATAAAATAAAGCATATTTAAAAAAAAAATACATATACAAAAATACACATAGAATAATTAAATTTGTATTAAAATTAATATACAAAATACACATAAAATAAGGTTAATTTGTATTGAAAAAATACGCAAAATACACATAAAACAGTGTAAATTTGTTTAAAAAAATATATACGAATACACATTAAATAACGTTGATTTCTATAGGAATATATATACAAAATACACATGAGACGATGTAAATACGTATAAAAATATATAAACAAAATACACATTAAAAAGTGTAAATTCGCGTCAAAATAAATAAACAAAATATCAATAAAAGAAAGTGTATTTGTATGAAAATAGATATACAAAATACACATAAAATAACCTAAATTTGCATCAAACTATATACAAAAATACACAAAAATATTTTAAATTTGTGTGAAAATAAATATACAAAATACATATAAAATTAGGTAAATTTGTATTGAAATACATTTACAAAATACACATAAAATAATGTAAATTTGAATGAAAATACATAAACAAATACACTTAAAATAACGTAAATTTGTATAAAAAAATATATTCAAAACACAAATAGAATAATGTTAAATCGTATCAAAATAAATACACAGAATATCAATAAAATAATGTAAATTTGTGTGAAAATAAAGAGGCAAAATACCCATAAAATAACGCATTTTTTTTTTATAAAAATATATATACCAAAATACACATAAAAAATTAAATTTGTATTAAAATAAATATATAAAAAACACATACAATAAGGTAAATTTGTATTGAAATATATATGCAAAATACATATAAAACAATGTAAATTTGGTTCAAAATATATATACGAATACACATAAAATAACGTAGATTTATATAAAGTATATATATATATATATATATATATATATATATATATATATATATATATATATATATATATATATATATATATATATATATATATATATATATATATATATATATATATATACAAAATATACATAAAATGAAGTAAATACGTATAAAAAAATGCATACAAAATACACATAAAATAATATAAATTCGTATCAAAATAAATAAACAAAATACCAATAAAAGAATGTGTAATACACATATAATTAGTTAAATTTGTATTTTAATACATGTACAAAATACACATAAAATTATGTAAATTTTTATGAAATGAAAACAAATACACATAAAATAACGTACATTTGTATAATATATATATATACAAAATACACAGAGAATAATGTAAAACCGTATCAAAATAAGTACACAGAGTATCAATAAAATAATTTAAATTTGTATGAAAACAAAGATGCAAAATACCCATAAAATAAAGCTTATTTAAAAAAAAAATACATATACAAAAATACACATAGAATAATTAAATTTGTATTAAAATTAATATACAAAATGCACATACAATAAGGTAAATTTGAATTGAAAAAATACGCAAAATACACATACGCAAAATATATATACGAATACACATAAAATAACGTTGATTTCTATAGGAATATATATACAAAATACACATGAAATTATGTAAATACGTATAAAAATATATATACAAAATACACATTAAATAATGTAAATTCGCGTCAAAATAAATAAACAAAATATCAATAAAAGAATGTGTATTTGTATGAAAATAGATATACAAAATACACATAAAATAACCTAAATTTGTATCAAACTATATACAAAAATACACAAAAATATTTTAAATTTGTATGAAAATAAATATACAAAATACACATAAAATTAGGTAAATTTGTATTGAAATACATTTACAAAATACACATAAAATAACGTAAATTTGTATAAAAAAATATATACAAAACACAAATAGAATAATGTAAAATCGTATCAAAATAAATACACAGAATATTAATAAAATAATGTAAATTTGTATGAAAATAAAGAGGCAAAATGCCCATAAAATAACGCATTTTTTTATTTATAAAAATATATATTCCAAAATACACATAAAAAAATTAAATTTGTATTAAAATAAATATATAAGAAACACATACAATAAGGTAAATTTGTATTGAAATAGATATGCAAAATACATATAAAACAATGTAAATTTGTTTCAAAATATGTATACGAATACACATAAAATAACGTAGATTTCTATAAAAATATATATACAAAATACACATAAAATGAGGTAAATACGTATAAAAAAATGTATACAAAATACACATAAAATAATGTAAATTCGTATCAAAATAAATAAACAAAATACCAATAAAAGAATGTGCATTTGTATAAATATAAATATACAAAAAACAAATAAAATAACGTAAATTTATATAAAACTATATACAGAAATACACAGAAGTAATTAAATTTGTATGAAAATAGATATACAAAATAAGGTAAACTCGTATCAAATTCAATAAACAAAATTCAGATAAAAGAACGTATATATGTAGAAAAATAAATATACAAAATACACATAAAATAACGAAAATTTGAATGAAAATATATAAAAAAATAAACAAAAATAATTTGATATACAATTGATATACAAAATACACATATAATTAGTTAAATTTGTCTTTAAATGCATGTACAAAATACACATAAAATAATGTAAATTTGTAAGAAATTAAAACAAATACACATAAAATAACGTACATTTGTATAAAATATATATAAAAAATACACATAGAATAATGTAAAATCGTATCAAAATAAATCCACAGAAAATCAATAAAATAACGTAAATTTGTATGAAAATAAAGGTGCAAAATACCCATAAAATTAAGCATATTTCTATAAAAATATATATACAAAAATACACATTCAATAATTAAATTTGTATTAAAAGTAATATACAAAATGCACATACTATAAGGTAATTATTTTTTTTTAAATATGCAAAATACACATAAGACAATGTAAATTTGTTTCAAAATATATATACGAATACACATAAAATAACGTAGATTTCTATAGAAATATATATACAAAATGCACTTGAGATGCTGTAAATACGTATAAAAATATATATACAAAATAAACATTAAATAATGTAAATTCGTGTCAAAATAAATAAACAAAATATCAATAAAAGAATGTGTATTTGTATGAAAATACATATTCAAAATACACATAAAATAACGTAAATTTGTATAAAACTATGTAAATTTGTTTGAAAATATATAAACAAATACACATAAAATAACGTAAATTTGGATAAAATATATATACAAAATATACATTTAATAATGTAAATATGTATAAAAATATATATACAAAATACACAGAGAATAATGTTAAATCGTATCAAAATAAATAAACAGAATATCAATTAAATAATGTAAATTTGTATGAAAATAAAGATGCAAAATACCCATATAATAACGCATATTTGCATAAAAATATATATACAAAAATACACATGAAATAATTAAAATTATATTTAAATAAATATACAATAAAGTAAATTTGTATCGAAATAGATATGTAAAATACACATCAATAATATTAATTTGTATCAAAATATATATACGAATACACATAAAATAGAATAAATTTCTATGAAAATATACGTACAAAATACACATAAACTTATGTAAATAGTAAAAAATATATATTCCAAATACACCTAAAATAATGAAAATTCGTATCAAAATAAATAAACAAAATTCCGATCAAAGAACGTATAATTGTAGGAAAATAAATATACAAAATATACATAAAATAACAAAAATTTGTATAAAAATTTAAACAAAAACAAAAACAAAAATAATTTCAATTTGTTTGAAAATAGATATACAAAATACACATATAATTTTTATGAAATGAAAACATATTAACATAAAATAACGTACATTTCTATGAAATATATATACAAAATACACATAGAATAATGTAAAATCGTATCAAAATAAGTACACAGAATATCAATAAAATAATTTAAATTTGTATGAAAATAAAGATGCAAAATACCCATAAAATAGAGCATATTTTTTTAAAAATACATATACAAAAATACACAAAGAATAATTAAATTTGTATTAAAATTATTATACAATATGCACATACAATAAGGTAAATTTGTATTGAAAAAATACGCAAAATACATATGAAACAGTGTAAATTTGTTTCAAAATATATATACGAATACACATAAAATAACGTTGATTTCTATAGGAATATATATACAAAATAAACATAAAATGATGTAAATACGTATAAAAATATATATACAAAATACACATTAAATTATTTAAATTCGCGTCAAAATAGATAAACAAAATATCAATAAAAGAATGTGTATTTGTATGAAAATAGATATACAAAATACATATAAAATAACCTAAATTTGTATCAAACTATATACAAAAATACTCAAAAATATTTTAAATTTGTATGAAAATAAATATACAAAATACACATAAAATTAGGTAAATTTGTATTGAAATACATATACAAAATACACATAAAATAATGTAAATTTGAATGAAAATACATAAACAAATACACTTAAAATAACGTAAATTTGTATAAAAAAAATATATACAAAACACAAATAGAATTATGTAAAATCGTATCAAAATAAATACACAGAATATTAATAAAATAATGTAAATTTGTATGAAAATACAGAGGCAAAATACCCATAAAATAACGCATTTTTTTTTTTATAAAAATATATATACCAAAATACACATAAAATAATTAAATTTGTATTAAAATAAATATATAAAAAAACACATACAATAAGGTAAATTTGTATTGAAATATTTATGCAAAATACATATAAAACAATGTAAATTTGTTTCAAAATATATATACGAATACACATAAAATAACGTAGATTTCTATAAAAATATATATACAAAATACACATAAAATGAAGTAAATACGTATAAAAAAATGTATACAAAATACACATCAAATAATGTAAATTCGTATCAAAATAAATAAACAAAATATATATACGAATACATAAAATAGAATAAATTTCTATGAAAATATACATACAAAATACATATAAAATGATGTAAATAGTAAAAAAATATATATAAACCAAATACACCTAAGATAATGTAAATTCGTATCATAATAAATAAACAAAATTCCGATTAAAAAACGTATGTTTGTACGAAAAAAAATATACAAAATACACATAAAATAAGGAAAATTTGTATAAAAATATATACAAAAATACACAAAATTAATTTCAATTTCTATGAAAATAGATATACAAAATACACATATTATAAGTTAAATTTTTTTTAAATAGATGTAGAAAATACACATAAAATAACGTAAATTTGTATGAAATTAAAACAAATTCACATAAAATAACGTACATTTGTATAAAATATATATACAAAATATACATAGAATAATGAAAAATCGTATCAAAATAAATACACAGAATATCAATAAAATAATATAAATTTGTATACATTTTTTTATACGTATTTACTTAATTTTATGTGTATCTTGTATATATATTTTTATAGAAATCTACGTTATTTTATTTGTATTGTTATATATATTTTGAAACAAATTTACATTGTTTTATATGTATTTTTGCATATCTCTTTCAATACAAATTTACCTTATTGTATGTGCATTTTGAATATCTATTTCAATATAAATTTAAATATTTTATGTGTATTTTGGTATATATATTTTTATAAGAAATGCGCTATTTTATGGGAATTTTGCATCTTTATTTTCATACAAATTTACATTATTTTATTAATATTCGGTGTATTTATTTTGATACGATTTTACATTATTCTATTTGTTTTTTGTATATACTTTTTTATACATATTTACATTATTTAATGTGTATCTTGCATATATGTTTTATACAAATTTATTATCTATTATCTATTTTCATACAAATACACATTCTTTTCATGATATTTTGTTTATTTATTTTGACACGAATTTACATTATTTGATATGTATTTTGTATATATATTTTTATACGTATTTACATAATTTCATATGTATTTTGTATATATATTTCTATAGAAATCTACTTTATTTTATGTGTATTCGTATATATATTTTGAAACAAATTTACATTGTTTTATATGTATTTTTGAAAATCTCTTTCAATACAAATTTACCTTACTGTATATACATTTTTTATATTTATTTCAATACAAATTTAAATATTTTGTGTTTTTTGGTATATATATTTTTTTAAAAAATGCGATATTTTTTGGGAGTTTTCCATCTTTATTTTCATACAAATTTACATTATTTTATTGATATTCTGTGTATTTATTTTGATGCGATTTTACATTATTCTATTTGTTATTTGTTTATATTTTTTTTAATACACATTTACATTATTTAATGTGTATCTTGCATATATATTTTATACAAATTTACGTTATTTTAAGTGTGTTTGTTTATGTATTTTCATTGAATTTTACATTATTTGATGTGTATTTTGTATATGTATTTCAATACAAATTTACCTAATTTTACTTGTATTTTGTATATTTCTTTTTTTACAAATTTATATATACGAATACACATAAATTAACGTAGATTTCTATAAAAATATATATACAAAATACACATAAAATTAAGTAAATACGAATAAAAAAATGTAAACAAAATACACATGAAATAATGTAAGTTCGAATCAAAATAAATAAACAAAATACCAATAAAAGAATGTATATTTGTATAAATATAAATGTACAAAATACACATAAAATAATGTAAATTTATATGAAAATATATATACAAATACACATAAAATACCATGAATTTGTATAAAATTATATATTCAAAATAAATATTAAATAATGTAAATGCGTATAAAAATATATATACAAAATACATATAAAATAATGTAAATTCCTATCAATATAAATCAACAAAATACCAATAAAATAATATATATATGAATGAAAATAGATTTACAAAATACACATAACATAACTAAAATTTGTATTGAAATATATACAAAAATACATAAAAATAATTTGAGTTTGTATGAAAATAGATATTCAAAATACACATAAAACTAGGTAAATTTCTTTTGAAATATATATACAAAATACCCATAAAATATTGTAAATTTGTGCCAAAATATATAAACAAATACACATAAAATAACGTAAATTTGTATGAAAAATATATACAAAATACACATATAATAATGTCAAGTCGTATCAAAATGAATGAGCAGAATATCAATAAAATAACGTAAATTTGTATGAAAATAAAAATGCAAAATACCCATAAAATATAGCATATTTTTATAAAAATACATATACAAAAATACACATAGAATAATTAAATTTGTATTAAAATTAATATACAAAATGCATATACAATAAGGTAAATTTGTATTGAAAAAATATGCAAAATACACATAAAAGTGTTAATTTGTTTAAAAATCTATATACGAATACACATAAAATAACGTAGATTTCTATAGAAATATATATACAAAATACACATGAAATGATGTAAATACGTATAAAAATATATATACAAAATACACATTAAATCATTTAAATTCGTGTCAAAATAAATAAACAAAATATCAATAAAAGAAAGTGTATTTGTATGAAAATAGATATACAAAATACTCATAAAATAACGTAAGTTTGTATAAAGCTATATACAAAAATACACAAAAATAATTTAAATTTGTATGAAAATAAATATACAAAATTCACATAAAATTTGGTAAATTTGTATTGAAATATATATACAAAATACACATAAAATAATGGAAATTTGAATGGAAATATATAAACATATACACTTAAAATAACGTAAATTTGTATCAAATATTTATACAAAATACACATTAAATAATGTAAATATGTATGAAAAAATATATACAAAACACAAATAGAATAATGTAAAATCGTATCAAAAATAAATACACAGAATATTAATAAAATAATTTAAATTTGTATGAAAATAAAGATGCAAAATAGCCATAAAATAACGCATTTTTTATAAAAATATATATTCCAAAATACACATAAAATATTAAAATTTGTTTTAAAATATATATAAAAAATGCACATACTATAAGGTAAATTTGTATTGAAAAAGATATGCAAAATACATATAAAACAATGTAAATTTGTTTCAAAATATATATACGAATACACATAAAATAACGTAGATTTCTATAAAAATATATACAAAATACACATAAAATGAAGTAAATACGTATAAAAAAATGAATACAAAATACACATAAAAATCGTATCAAAATAAATAAACAAAATACCAGTAAAAGAATGTGTATTTGTATTAATATAAATATACAAAATACACATAAAATATCGTAGATTTGTATAAAACTATATACAAAATACACATAAGTATTTAAATTATTATGAAAATATATATACAAAATACAGCTAAAATAAGCTAAATTTGAATTGAAATGTACATACAAAATACATAAAATAATGTAAATCTTTATCAAAATATTTATACAAATACATATAATAACGTAGATTTCTTTAAAAATATATATACAAAATACACATTAAGTAACGTAAATACGTATAAAAAATATGTACAAAATACACACAATTTAACTACTTTTGTGTATTTTTGTATATAGTTTTATATATATTTACGATATTTTATGTGTATTTTGTATATTTATTTTTATACAAATACACATTTTTTTATTGGTATTTTGTTTATTTATTTTGATACGAATTTACATTATTTTATGTGTATTTTGTATACATTTTTTTATACGTATTTACTTCATTTTATGTGTATTTTGTATATATATTTTTATAGAAATCTACGTTATTTTATGTGTATTCGTATATATATTTTGAAACAAATTTTACATTGTTTTATATGTATTTTGCATATCTATTTTAATATAAATTTTCCTTATTGTATGTGCATTTTGTATATTTATTTTAATACAAATTTAATTTTTTTATATGTATTTTGGTATATATATTTAAAAAAAAGCGTTATTTTATGGATATTTTGCTCCTTTATTTTCATACAAATTTACATTATTAATGTTCTGTGTATTTATTTTATTACGATTTTACATTATTCTATTTGGGTTTTGTATATATTTTTTTATACTTATTTACATTACTTAATGTGTATATATATTTTATACAAATTTACGTTATTTTAAGTGTATTTTGCATCTTTATTTTCATACAAATTTACATTATTTTATTGATATTTTGTGTATTTATTTTGATACGATTTTACATTATTTTCTATGTGTATTTTGTATATATATTTAATACAAATGTACGTTATTTTATGTGTATTTGTTTTCATTTCATACAAATTTTCATTATTTTATGTGTATTTTGTACATGTACAAATTTGTACAAATTTAACTAATTATATGTGTATTTTGTATATCAATTTTCATAAAAACTGAAATTATTTTTGTTTTTTTTTGTACATATTTTTATACAAATTTTCGTTATTTTATGTGTATTTTGTATATTTATTTTCCTACAAATATACGTTCTTTTATCGGAATTTTGTTTGTTTATTTTGATACGAATTTACATTATTTTAGGTGTATTTGGTATATATATTTTTATACTATTTACATCATTTTATATGTATTTTGTATGTATATTTTCA
Source organism: Eriocheir sinensis (assembly GCF_024679095.1). Taxonomy (NCBI): domain Eukaryota; kingdom Metazoa; phylum Arthropoda; class Malacostraca; order Decapoda; family Varunidae; genus Eriocheir; species Eriocheir sinensis. The sequence continues at coordinate 453,321 of NW_026110984.1, read as the reverse complement.
TAGAAATTTACTCCATTTTATGTGTATTCGTATATACATTTTGATACAAATTTACATTATTGATGTGTATTTTGCATATGTATTTCAATACAAATTTACTTTTTTGTATATGCATTTTGTTTATTTATTTCAATACAAATTTAATTATTTCATGTGTATTTTTGTATATATATTTTTATGCATATATGCGTTATTATATGGTTATTTTGCATCTTTATTTTCATACAAATTTAAATTATTTTATTGATATTCTGTTTATTTATTTTGAAACGATTTAACATTATTCTATGTGTATTTTGTATATATATTTTTATACATATTTACATTATTTAATGTATATTTTATATATATATATATATATATATATATATATATATATATATATATATATATATATATATATATATATATATATATATATATATATATTTTATCCAAATTTACGTTATTTTATGTGTATTTGTTTATATATTTTCATACAAATTTACATTATTTTATGTGTATTTTGTATATGTATTTCAATACAAATTTGCCTAACTTTATGTGTATTTTGAGTATCTATTTTCAAACAAATTTAGATTATTTTTGTATATTTTTGTATTTATTTTTATACAAATTTTTGTTATTTTATTTGTATTTTGTATATATATTTTCCTACAAATATACAATCTTTTATTATAGTTTTGTTTATTTATTTTGATACGAGTTTACATTATTTTATGTGTATTTTGTATATATATTTTTCTACGTATTTACATTATTTCATGTGTATTTTGTATATATATATTAATAAAAAATTACAATATTTTTTTGTGTGTATTCCTATTTATTTTGATACAAATTTTATACAAATTCATGTTATTTTATGTGTATTTGTTTATATATTTTCATACAAATTTATATTATTTTACGTGTATTTTTGCATATTTTTCATTACAAATTTACCTTATTTCATGATTATTTTGTATATTTATTTCATTCAAATTTAAAATATTTTATGTGTATATTTGTATTTGTATTTACGTAATTTTATGTGTATTTTCTATATATATTTTCATCCAAAATTGCATTATTTTATTGGTATTTTCTTTATTTAACTCGATACGAATTTAGATTTTTTCATAGGTATTTTATATACATTTGTATTTTGTATACTCATTTACATTATGTAATGTGTGTTTTGTATATATTTTTTAATGCAAATTTATTTTATGTGCATTTTTTTACATATATTTTTATAGAAATTTATTTATTTTATATGTATTTTGTTTATGTTTTCTCATAAAAATTTACATTATTTTATTGGTATTTTGTTTATTTATTTTGATACCAATTACATGATTATATGTGTATTTTGTATATACTTTTTTATACGTTATTGCATTATTTAATGTGTATTTTGTTTATATATTTTTAAATAAAATTTACGTAATTATATGTGTATTTGTAAAAATATTTTGATACAAATTTGCTTTATTTTATGTATTTTGTACATATATTTCAATTCAAATTATGCTTATTTTTTGTGTATTTTGTATATCTTTTTTCATAAAAACTTAATTACTTCTGTCTATCTTTGTATATTGTTTTATATAAATTTACCTTATTTTATCTGCATTTTGTATATTTATATTTATACAAATATGCAAAATACATATAAAACAATGTAAATTTCTTTCAAAATATATATACGAATACACATAAAATAAGTAGATTTCTATAAAAATATATATACAAAATACACATAAAATGAAGTAAATACGTATAAGAAAATCTATACAAAATACACATAAAATAATGTAAATTCGTATCAAAATAAATAAACAAAATGCCAATAAAAGAATGTTTACTTCTATAAATATAAATATACAAAATACACATAAAATAACGTAAAATTGTATAAAACTATATACAAAAATAAACAAAAATAATTAAATTTGTATGAAAATAGATAAACAAAAGACACATAAAATAAGCTAAATTAGAATTGAAATAAATATAGAAAATACATAAAATAATGCAAATTTGTATCAAAATATATATTCAAATACACATATAATAACGTAAATTTGTATAAGAATATATAAACAAAATACACATTAAATAATGTAAATACCTCTAAAACATATATATATATATATATATATATATATATATATATATATATATATATATATATATATATATATATATATATATATATATATATATATATATATATATATATATATATATATATATATATATATATATATATATATATATAAATACACAAAAATAATTTAAATTTGTATGAAAATAAATATACAAAATACACATAAAATTAGGTAAATTTGTATTTAAATACATACACAAAATACTCTTAAAATAATGTAAGTTTGAATGAAAATATATAAACAAATACACTTAAAATAGCGTAAAATTGTATAAAATATATATACAAAATACACATTAAATAATGTAAATATATATAAAAAAAAATATATACAAAACACAAATAGAATAATGTAAAATCGTATCAAAATGAATACACAGAATGTTAATAAAATAATGTAAATTTGTATGAAAATTAAGATGCAAAATACCCATAAAATACGCATTTAAAAAAAAAATATGCATACCAAAATACACATGAAATAATTGAATTTGTATTAAAATAAATTATAAAAAGCACATACAATAAGGTAAATCTGTATTTAAATAGATATGCAGAATACATATAAACAATGTAAATTTGTTTCAAAATATATATACGAATACACATAAAATAAGGTAGATTTCTATAAAAATATATATACAAAATACACATAAAATGAAGTAAATACGTATAAAAAAAAAATACAAAATAATAATATAATGTAAACTCGTATCAAAGTAAATAAACAAAACACCAATACAAGAATGTATATTTGTATAAATATAAAAATACAAAATTCTCATTAAATAACGTAAATTTGTAATATACATTATTTTATTAATATTCTGTTTATTTATTTGATACGATTTAACATTATTCTTGTGTATTTTGTATATATATTTTTATACATATTTACATTATTTAATGTATATTTTGTATATATATTTTTTCCAAATTTACGTTATTTTATGTGTATTTGTTTATATATTATCATACAAATTTACATTACTTTATGTGTATTTTGTATATGTATTTCTATGCAAATTTGCCTAACTTTATGTGTATTTTGCATATCTATTTTCAAACAAATTTAAATTATTTTTTTGTATTTTTGTTTTTATTTTTATACAAATTTGAGTTATTTTATTTGTATTTTGTATATATATTTTCCTACAAATATACATTCTTTTATTGGAATTTTGTTTATTTATTTTGATACGAGTTTACATTATTTTATGTGTATTTTGTATATGTATTTTTCTACGTATTTACATTATTATATGTATATTTTGTATATATATTTTAATAAAAAATTACATTATTTTATAGTGAGTATTCGTATTTATTTTGATAAAAATTTTATAGAAATTCATGTTATTTTATGTACATTTGTATATATATTTTCATAGAAATTTATATTATTTTATGTGAATTTTTAGATATTTTTCATTACAAATTTACTTTCTTTTATGATTATTTTGTATATTTATTTCATTCAATCTTAGACTATTTTATGTGTATATTTGTATTTGTATTTAGGTATTTTTATGTGTATTTTCTATATATATTTACATCCAAAATTACATTATTTTATTGGTATTTTTTTTTATTTAACTCGATACGAATTTAGATTTCTTCATAGGTATTTTGTATACATATTTTATGTGTATTTTATATATGTTTTCTCATACAAATTTATATTATTTTATTGGTATTTTATTTATTTATTTTGATACGATTTATATTATCAGATGTGTATTTTGTACATATTTTTTTTATATATATAATTACATTATTTAATGTGTATTTTGTTTATATATTTTTATACAAATTTACGTTATTATATGTGTATTTGTATAAATATTTTGATACAAATTTCCTTTTTTTATGTATTTTGTATATATATTTCAATTCAAATTTTGCTTATTTTGTGTGTATTTTGTATATCTATTTTCATAAAATTTAATTACTTCTGTGTATTTTTGTATATAATTTTAAATAAATATACGTTATTTTATGTGTATTTTGTATATTTACATTTATACAAATACACATTTTTCTAATGGTATTTTGTTTAATTATTTTTCTACGTATTTACATTATTTTATGTGTATTTTGTATATATATTTTCATAAAAATTTACGTTATTATATGTGTATTTGTATAAAAATTTTGATTCAAATTTTCATTATTTGATGTATTTTGTATATATTTTTCAATTCAAATTTAGCTTATTTTATGTGTATTTTGTATATCTATTTTCATACAAATTTAAATACTTTTGTGTATTTTTGTATATAGTTTATACAAATTTACGTTATTTTATGTGTATTTCGTATGTCTATATTTATACAAATACACATTATTTTATTGGTATTTTGTTTATTTATTTTGATACGAATTTACATTATTTTATGTATATTTTGTATACATTTTTATACGTATTTACTTCATTTGTGTATATTTTGTATATATATTTTATAGAAATCTACCTTATTTTATGTGTATTCGTATATATATTTTGAAACAAATTTACATTGTTATATATGTATTTTGCATATCTATTTCAATACAAATTTACATTTTTGTATGTGCATTTTGTATATTTATTTTAATACAAATTAAAATATTTTATGTGTATTTTGGTATATATATTTTTATAAAAAATGCGTTATTTTATGGGTATTTTGCATCTTAATTTTCATACAAATTTACATTATTTTATTAATATTCTGTGTATTTATTTTGATACGATTTTACATTATTCTATATGTGTTTTGTAAATATATTTTTTGATACATATTTACATTTTTAATGTGTACTTTGTATATATATTTAATACAAATTTACGTTATTTTAAGTGTATTTGTTTATATATTTTCACTCATATTTAATTATTATTTTATGTGTATTTTGTTTATGTATTTCAATACAAATTTTCCGAATTTTATGTGTATTTTGTATATTTATTTTCATACAAATTTAAATTATTTTTGTGTATTTTTGTATATAGTTTTATACAAATTTAGGTTATTTTATGTATATTTCATAAAATAACGTAGATTTCTATAAAAATATATATACAAATACACATAAAATGAAGTAAATACGTATAAAAAAATGTATACAAAATACACATAAAATAATGTAAGCTCGCATCAAAATAAATAAACAAAATACTAATAAAAGAATGTGTATTTGTATAAATATAAATATACAAAATACACATAAAATAACGTAAATTTATCCACAGAAGTAATTAAATTTGTATGAAAATAGATATACAAAATACACATAAAATAAGCTAAATTTGAATTGAAATATATATACAACATACATAAAATAATGTATATTTGTATCAAAATAATTATACAAATACACATATAATAAGGTAAATTTGTATAGAAATATGTAAACAAAATACACATTAAATAATGTAAATACGTATAAAAAATATGTACAAAATATAAAAAAATTATGTAATTCGTATCAAAATAAATAAACAAAATACCAATAAAATAATGTAAATTTATATGAGAAAACATATACAAAATACACATAAAATAACGCAAATTTAAAAAAAATATATATGTACAAAAATGCACATAAATTAAATTAAATTTCCAAAAAAATAAATATACAAAACACACATTAAATAATGTAAATGCGTATAAAAATATGTATACAAAATACCTATGAAATAATCTAAATTCGTATCGAATTCAATTAACAAAATACCAATAAAATAATGTAATTTTGGATGTAAATATATATAGAAAATACACATAAAATAACCTAAATACAAATGCAAATATACACATTAAATAATTTAAAATTGAATTAAATAAATATTCAAAATAAACATAAAATAAGGTAAATTTCTAATGAAATATAAGTAAAAATGCACATAAAATAATGTAAATTTGTATGAAAATATATTTACAAATACACATAAAATAACATGAATTTGTATAAAATTTGTAACAAATTATATACGAATACACACAATAAAATAAGGTAAATTTTTATGAGAATATATATACAAAATACACATAAAATAATGTAAATACGTAGAAAAATATATATACAAAATACACATAAAATAATGTAAACTCGTATCAAAATACATAAACAAAATTCCAATAAAAGAATGTATATCTCTAGGAAAATATATATACAAAATACAAATGAAATAACTAAAATTTGTAAAAAAATATATACAAAAATACACAAAAATAATTTAAATTTGTTTGAAAATAGATATGGAAAATACACATAAAATTAGGCAAATTTGTATCAAATACATATACAAAACCCATATAAAATAATATAAATTTGAATGAAAATATATAAACAAATACACATAAAATAACGTAAATTTGAATAAAATATATATATACATATAATATTAAATTAAATAAACAAAATTAAATAATTTAAATATGTATAAAAAATATATACAAAATACACACATAGAATAAAAATAAAATCGTATCAAAATAAATAAACAAAATAGCAATAATGTAATGTAAATTTGTATGAAAATAAAGATGCAAAATAATCATATAATAACGCATATTTGTATAAAAATATATAAACAAAAATACATATAAAATAATTAAATTTCTATTAAAATAAATATACAAAATGCACATACATTAAAGTAATTTTGTATTGAAATAAATATGCAAAATACACATGTATAACAGTAAATTTGTTTCAAAATATATATACGAATACACATAAAATAGAGTAAATTTATATGAAATATATATATACAAAATACACATGAAATGATATAAAATATATATAAAAAATGCACATTAAATAATGTAAATATGTATATAAAAAAATATATACAAAAACACAAATAAAATAATGTAAAATAGCATCAAAATAAATACACAGAATCTTAATAAAATAATGTAAATTTGTATGTAAATTAAGATGCAAAAAACCCATGAAAAAACGCATTTTTTTTATAAAAATATATATACCAAAATACACATAAAATATTTGAATTTGTATTAAAATAAATATACAAAATGCACATACAATAAGGTAAATTTGTATTGAAATAGATATGCAAAATACATATAATACAATGTAAATTTTTTTCAAAATATATATTCGAATACACATAAAATAACGTAGATTTCTATAAAAATATATACAAAATACACATAAAAAGAAGTAAATACGTATACACAAATGTATACAAAATACACAAAAAATAATGTAAATTCGTATCAAAATAAATAAACAAAATACCAATAAATGAATGTGTATTTGTATAAATATAAATATACAAAATACACATAAAATAACGAAAATTTGTATAAAACTATATACAAAAATACACAGACGTAATTAAATTTGTATGAAAATAGATATACAAAATAAAAATAAAATAAGCTAAATTTGAATTGAATTGTATATACAAAATACATAAAATAATGTAAATTTGTATCAAAATATTTATTCAAATACACATATAATAACGTAAATTTGTTTAAAAATATATAAACAAAATACACATTAAATAATGTAAACACGTATAAAAAACATGTACAAAATACACAGATAATCATGTAATTCGTATCAAAATAAATACACAAAATAGCAACAAAATAATAATAATAATAATAAATGGTCTATTCATTTGTAGGCAGCCATTAAATAATGTAAACTCGCGTCAAAATAAATAAACAAAATATCAATAAAAGAATGTGTATTTGTATGAAAATAGATATAGAAAATACACATAAAATATCCTAAATTTGTATAAAACTATATACAAAAAAACACAAAAATAATTTTAATTTGTATGAAAATAAATATTCAAAATACACATAAAATTAGGTAAATTTGTATTGAAATACATATACAAAATACACTTAAAATAATGTAAATTTGAATAAAATTATATAAACAAATACACTTAAAATAACGTTAATTTGTATAATGTATATATATATAAAAAATACACATTAAATAATGAAAATATGTATAAAAAGATATATACAAAACACAAATAGTATAATATAAAATCGTATCAAAATATATACACAGAATATTAATAAAATAATGTCAATTTGTATGAAAACTAAGATGCAAAATACCTATAAAATAACGCATTTTTTATAAAATTATATATACCAAAATACACATAAAATATTTGAATTTGTATTAAAATAAATATACAAAATGCACATACAATAAGGTAAATTTGTATTAAAATAGATATGCAAAATACATATAAAACAATGTAAATTTGTTTCAAAATATATATACGAATACACATAAAATAACGTAGATTTCTATAAATATATATATATATATATATACAAAATACTCATAAAATTAAGTAAATACGAATAGAAAATGTATACAAAATACACATAAAATAATGTAAATTCGTATAAATATAAATAAACAAAATACCAATAAAAGAATGTGTATTTGTATAAATATAAATATACAAAATGCACATAAAATAACGTAAATTTGTATAAAACTATATAAAAAAATACACAGAAGTAATTAAATTTGTATGAAAATAGATATACAAAATACACACAAAATAAGCTAAATTTGAATTGAAATATATATACAAAATACATAAAATAAAGTAAATTTGTTTCAAAATATTTTTAACAAATACACATATAATAACGTAAATTTGTATAAAAATATATAAACAAAATACACAAATAATCATGTCATTCGTATCAAAATAAATAAACAAAAAAACTAATTAAATAATGTAGATTTGTATGAGAAAACATATACAAAATACACATAAAATAACGCAAATTTCTATAAAAATATAAGTACAAAAATGCACATAAAATTAATTTGCATAAAAAAATATATACAAAACACACATTAGATAATGTAAATGAGTATAAAAATATGTATACAAAATACCTATGAAATAATCTAAATTCGTATCGAGTTAAATTAAGAAAATAACAATAAAATAATGTAATTTTGGATGAAAATATATATAGAAAACACACATAAAATAACCTAAATACAAATACAAATATACACATTAAATAATTTAAAATTGAATGAAATAAATGTACAAAATAAACATAAACTAAGGTAAATTTGTAATAAAATATATGTAAAAATACACATAAAATAAAATAAATTTGTATTAAAATATATATACAAATACACATAAAATAACATGAATTTGTATAAAATTTGTTTCAAAATATATACGAATACACACAATAAAATAACGTAATTTTTTATGAAAATGTATATATAAAATACACATAAAATAATTTAAATACGTAGAAAAATATATACTTACAAAATACACATAAAATATTGTAAACTCGTAACAAAATAAATACACAAAATTCCAGTAAAAGAATGTATATTTGTAGGAAAATATATATACAAAAAACAAATAAAATAACTAAAATTTGGATAAAAAAAATATATACAAAAATACACAAAAAATAATTAGAATTTGTTTGAAAATAGATCAAAACTCACATAAAATAATGTAAATTTGTATGAAAATATATAAACAAATACACATAAAATAACGTAAATTTGGATAAAATATATATATACAAAATATACATTAAATATTTTAAATATGTATAAAAATATATGATATTATATATATTTTTATTGAAATTTGCGTTATTTATGTGTATTTTGTATATGTTTTCTCATAGAAATTTACATTATTTTAATTACATGATTGTTTGTGTATTTTGTACATTTTTTATACGTATTTACATTATTTAATGTGTATTTTGTTTATATATTTTTATACAAATTTACGTTATTATATGTGTATTTTTATAAGTATTTTGATTCAAATTTACATTATTTTATGTATTTTGTATATATATTTCAATTCAAATTTAGCTTATTTTATGTGTCTTTTGTATATCTATTTTAATACAAATTTAATTACTTTTATGTATTTTTGTATATAGTTTTATATAAATTTACGTTATTTTATGTGTATTTTGTATATTTATATTTATACAAACACACATTCTTTTATTAGTATTTTGTTTATTTATTTTGATACGAATTTACATTATTTTATGTGTATTTTGTATACATTTTTTTATACGTATTTACTTAATTATATGTGTATTTTGTATATATATTTTTATAGAAATCTACGTTATTTTAGGTGTATTCCTTTATATATTTTGAAACAAATTTACATTGTTTTATATGTATTTTGCGTATCTATTTCAATACAAATTTACCTTATTGTATGTGCATTTTGTATACTTATTTTAATACAAAATCAGATATTTTATGTGTTTTCGTATATATATTTTTATAAAAAATGCGTTATTTTATGGGTATTTTGCATCTTAATTTTCATACAAATTTACATTATTTTATTAATATTTTGTGTATTTATTTTGATACGATTTTACATTATTCTATTTGTGTTTTGTATCTATTTTTTTTATACATATTTACATTATTTAATGTGTATTTGTATATATATTTGATACAAATTTACGTTATTTTAAGTGTATATGTTTATATATTTTCATTCAAATTTACATTATTTTATGTGTATTTTGTATATGTATTTCAAAACAAAATTACCTAATTTTATGTGTTTTTTGTATATTTATTTTCATACAAGTTTAAATTATTTTTGTGTATTTTTGTATATAGTTTTATACAGATTTAGGTTATTTTATTTGTATTTTGTATATCTATTTTCATACAAATACAGATTCTTTTCATGATATTTTGTTTATTTATTTTGACACGAATGTACATTATTTAATGTGTATTTTGTATATATATTTTTATACGTATTTACATCATTTCATGTGTATTTTGGTTATATATTTCTATAGAAATCTACGTTATTTTATGAGTATTCGTATATATATTTTGAAACAAATTTACATTGTCTTATGTGTATTTTGCATATTTTTTCAATATATATTTACCTTATTGTATGTGCATTTTGTATATTATTTTTAATACAAAATTGATTATTCTATGTTTATTTTTGTATATATATTTTTATGCAAATATGCGTTATTATATGGGTATTTTGCATCTTTATTTTCATACAAATTTACGTAATTTTATTGATATTCTGTGTATTTATTTTGATACGATTTTACATTATTCTATGTGTATTTTATATATATATATATATATATATATATATATATTTTATACAAATGTACGTTATTTTATGTGTATTTGTTTTCATTTCATACAAATTTACATTATTTTATGTGTATTTTGTACATGTATTAAAGACAAATTTAACTAATTATATGTGTATTTTGAATATCTATTTTCATACAAATTGAAATTATTTTTGTTTATTTTTGTATATTTTCATACAAATTTTCGTTATTTTATGTGTATTTTGTATATTTATTTTTCTACATATATATGTTCTTTTATCTGAATTTTGTTTATTGAATTTGATACGAATTTACCTTATTTTGTATATCTATTTTCATACAAATTTAATTACTTTTGTGTATTTTTGTATATAGTTTTATATAAATTTACGTTATTTTATGTGTATTTTGTATATTTATATTTATACAAATACACATTCTTTTATTGGTATTTAGTTTATTTATTTTGATACGAATTTACATTATTTGATGTGTATTTTGTATACATTTTTTTATACGTATTTACTTCATTTTATGTGTATTTTGTATATATATTTTTATAGAAATCTACGTTATTTTATGTGTATTCGTGTATATATTTTGAAACAAATTTACATTGTTTTATATGTATTTTGCATATTTATTTCAATACAATTTTACTTTATTGTGTGTGTTTTTTTATATATTTATTTTAATACTAATTTAATTTTTTTATGTGTATTTTGGTATATATATTTAAAAAAAAAAAGCGTTATTTTATGGGTATTTTGCCTCTTTATTCTAATACAAATTTACATTATTTTATTAATATTTTGTGTATTTATTTTGATACGATTTTACATTATTCTATTTGTGTTTTGCATATATATTTTTATACAAATTTACGTTATTTTAAGTGTATTTGTTTAAGTATTTTCATTAAAGTTTACATTATTTTATGTGTATTTTGTAAATGTATTTAAATACAAATTTACCTAATTGTATGTGTATTTTGTATATTTTTTTTCATACAAATTTAAAATAGTTTTATACAAATTTTGGTTATCTGATGTGTATTTTGTATATTTTTTTTTCATACAAATACACATTCTTTTATTGATATCTTGTTTATTTATTTTTTACGCGAGTTTTCATTATTTAATGTGTATTTTGTATATATATTTTTATTCGTATTTACATCATTTCATGTGTATTTTGTATATATATATATATATATATATATATATATATATATATATATATATATATATATATATATATATATATATATATATTCCTATAGAAATCTACGTTATTTTATCTGTATTCGTTTATATATTTTGAAACAAATTTACACTTTTATGTGTATTTTGCATTTTTTTTCAATACAAATTTACCTTATAGTATCTGCATTTTGTATATTAATTTTAATACTAATTTAATTATTCTATGTGTATTTTTGTATATGTATTTTTTAAAAAAATATGCTTTATTTTATCGGTATTTTGCATCTTTATTTTCATACAAATAAAAATTATTTTATTGATATTTTGTGTACTTATTTTGATACGATTTTACATTATTCTATGTGTATTTTGTATATATATTTTATACAAATGTACCTTATTTTATGTGTATTTGTTTTCATTTCATACAAATTTGCATTATTTTATGTGTATTTTGTACATGTATTTAAATACAAATTTAACTAATTATATGTGTATTTTGTATATCAATTTTCATACAAATTGATATTATTATTTAATTTTTTTTGTATATATTTTTATACTAATTTTCGTTATTTTATGTGTATTTTGTATATTTATTTTCCTACAAATATACGTTTTTTATCGGAATTTTGTTTATTTATTTTGATACGAATTTACTTTATTTAAATGTATTTGATATATATATTTTTATACTTATTTACATCATTTTATATGTATTTTGTGTGTATATTTTCATAGAAATTTACTCTATTTTATGTGTATTCGTATATATATTTTGATACAAATTTACATTATTTATGTGTATTTTGCATATCTATTTCAATACAAATTTACTTTATTGTATGTGCATTTTGCATATTTATTTTAATACAAATTAAACTATTTTATGTGTATTTTTGTATATATATTTTTATGCAAATATGCGTTATAATATGGGTATTTTGCATCTTTATTTTCATACAAATTTACATTATTTTAATGGTATTCTGTTTATTTATTTTGATACGATTTAACATTATTCTATGTGTATTTTGTATATATATATTTTTTATACATATTTACATTATTTAATGTTTATTTTGTATATATATTTTATCCAAATTTACGTTATTTTATGTGTATTTGTTTATATATTTTCATACAAATTTACATTATTTTATGTGAATTTTTTATATGTATTTCAATACAAATTTGTCTAATTTTATGTGTATTTTGCATATATATTTTCAAACAAATTTAAATTATTTTTGTGTTTTTTTGTATATATTTTTATACAAATTCTACTTATTTTATTTGTATTTTGTATATATATTTTCCTACAAATATACATTTTTTTTTATTTTGATACGAATTTACATAATTTTATGTGTTTTTTGAATATATATTTTTCTATGTATTTAAATTATTTTGTGTGTATTTTGTATATATACTTTCATAAAAATTTACGTTATTTTATTGTGTATTCGTATATATTTTGAAACAAATTTTATACAAATTCATATTATTTTATGTGTATTTGTATATATATTTTCATACAAATTTATATGTGTATTTTGTATACATTTTTTTATACTTATTTACTTCATTTTATGTGTATTTTGTATATATATTTTTATAGAAATCTACGTTATTTTGTGATTCATTATATATATTTTGAAAAAAATTTAAATTGTTTTATATGTATTTTGCATATCTGTTTCAATACAAATTTACCTATATATTTATATATATATATATAATATTTTATATATATATATATATATATATATATATATATATAGATATATATATATATATATATATATATATATATATATATATATATATATATATATATATATATATATATATATATATATATATATATATATATATATATATATATATATATATATATATATATATATATATATATATATATATATATATATATATTTTTTTACTAATATTCTGTGTATTTATTTTGATACGATTTTACACTATTCTACTTGTGTTTTGTATATATTTTTTTCATACATATTTGCATTATTTAATGTGTATTTTGTATATATATTTTTTTACAAATTTACGTTATTTAAAGTTTTTTTTTATATATTTTTATTCAAATTTTCATTATTTTATGTGTATTTTGTATATGAATTTCAATACAAATTTACCGAATTTTATGTGTATTTTGTATGTTTATTTTCATACAAATTTAAATTATTTTTGTGTATTTTTGTGTGTATTTTTTATATATATTTTTATAGAAATTTACGTTTTTTTTATGTGGATTCGTATATATATTTTGAAATAGATTTAGATTGTTTTATGTGTGTTTTGCATATCTATTTCAATACAAATTTACCATTCTGTACGTGCATTTTTTATATTTATTTTAATACAAATTTAATTATTTGATGTGTGTTTTTTATACATATTTTTGTAAAAATACGCTTTTTTATGGGTATTTTGCTTCTTTATTTTCATACAAATTTACTTTATTTTATTGATATTCTGTGTATTTATTTTAATACGATTTTTTATTATTCTATGTGTATTTGGTATGTATTTTTTTTTTACATATTTACATGCACATGGTACAAAAATGCACATAAAATAAAGTAAATTTGCATAAAAATATATATACAAAACACACATTAAATAATGTAAATGCGTATAAAAATATGTATACAAAATACCTATGAAATAATCTAAATTCTTATCGAATTAAATTAACAAAATACCAATAAAATAATGTAATTTTTTGGATGAAAATATATATAGAAAATACACATAAAATAACCTAAACACAAATACAAATATACACATAAAATAATTTAATATTAAATGAAATAAATATACAAAATAAACATAAAATAAGGTAAATTTGTAATGAAATATATGTACAAAATACACATAAAATAATGTAAATTTATATGAAAATATATATACAAAAGCACATAAAATACCATGAATTTGTATAAAAATATATAAAAAAAAATATCAAATAATGTAAATGCGTATAAAAATATATATACAAAGTACATATAAAATAATGTAAATGCGTATCAAAATAAATAAACAAAATACCAATAAAATAATGTAAATTTTTATGAGAAAACATATACAAAATACACATAAATATCGCAAATTTCAAATTTATATAAAAATATGCTTTATTTCATGGGTATTTTGCATCTTTATTTACATACAAATTTACATTATTTTATTGATAATCTGCTCATTCATATCGATACGATTTGACATTATTCTATGTGTATTTTGTATATTATTTTCATACAAATTTACGTTATTTTATGTGTATTTGTTTATATATTTTGACACAAATTTTCAATATTTTATGGGTATTTTGTATATATATTTCAAAAGAAATTTAACTAGTTTTATGCGTATTTTGTATATCTATTTTCATACAAACTCAAATTATTTCTATGTATTTTTGTATATATTTTAACACAAATTTTAGTTATGTTATGTGTATTTTGTAAATCTATTTTCATTCAAATATATACTATTTTATTGGTGTTTTGTTGATTTATATTGATACGAATTTACATTATTTTATATGTACTTTGTATATATATTTTTTATACGCATTTACATTATTTAATATTTATTTTGAATATATATTTTTATACAAATTCATGGTATTTTATTTGTATTTGTATATATTTTCATATAAATTTACATTATTTTATGTGTATTTTGTACATATATATCATTACAAATTTACCTTATTTTATGTACATTTTGTATGTGTATTTTGTATATTTATATTTATACAAATACACATTCTTTTATTGGTATTTTGTTTATTTATTTTGATTCGAATTTACATTATTTTATGTGTATTTTTTATACATTTTTTTATACGTATTTACTTAATTTTATGTGTATTTTGTATATATATTATTAGAGAAATCTACGTTACTTTATGTGTATTCGTATATATATTTTGAACAAATTTACATTGTTTTACATGTATTTTTGCATATCTCTATCAATACAAGTTTACCTTATTGTATGTACATTTTGTATATTTATTTCTATACAAATTTAAATATTGTATGTGTATTCCTATAAATATACGTTCTTTTATCGGTTTTTTTTTTATGCGAATTTCCATTTTTTTAGGTGTATTTGATATATATATTTTTATACTTATTTACATAATTTTATATGTATTTTGAATATATATTTTCATAGAAATTTACTCTATATGTATATGTATAGAAAATACACATAAAATAATCTAAATTCGTATCGAAATAAATTAACAAAATACCGATAAAATAATGTAATTTTGAATGAAAATATATATAGAAAATACACATAAAATAACGTAAATACAAATAAATATATACACATAAAATAATTTGAATTTGAATGAAAATAGATATAAAAATAAACATAAAATAAGGCAAATTTGTAATGAAATATATATACAAAATACACATAAAATAATGTAGATTTGTTTCAAAATATATATACGAATACACATAAAATAACGTAGATTTTTATTGAAATATATATACAAAATACACATGAAATGATGTAAATACGTATAAAAATATATATACAAAATACACATTAAATAATGTAAATTCGTGTCAAAATAAATAAGGAAAATAACAATAAGAGAATGTGTATTTGTATGAAAATACATATACAAAATACACATAAAATAACGTAAATTTGTATAAAACTATATATAAAAATACACAAAAATTAATTAAATTTGTATAAAAATAAATATACAAAATACACATAAAATTAGGTAAATTTGTATTGAAATACATGTACAAAATACACATAAAATAATGAAAATTTGAATGAAAATATGTAAACAAATACACTTAAATTAACGTAAACTTGTATAAAATATATATACAAAATACTCATTAAATAATGTAAATATGAATAAAAAATATATATAGAAAACACAAATACAATAATGAAAATCGTATCAAAAAATACACAGAATGTTAATAAAAATAATGTAAATTTGTATGAAAATAAAGATGCAAAATACCCATAAAATAACGCATTTTTTTTTAAATATATATACAAAAATACACATAAAAAAATTAATTTGTATTAAAATAAATATACAAAATACACATACAATAAGGTAAATCTGTATTGAAATAGATATGCAAAATACATATAAAACAATGTAAATTTGTTTCAAAATATATATACGAATACACATAAAATAACGTAGATTTCTATAAAAATATATATATACAAAATACACATAAAATGATGTAAATACGTATAAAAAATGTATACAAAATACACATAATTTAATGTAAATTCGTATCAAAATAAATAAACAATATACCAATAAAAAAATGTGTATTTGTATTAATATAAATATACAAAATACACATAAAATAATATAAATTTATATAAAACTATATACAAAAATACACAAAAGTAATTAAATTTGTATGAAAATAGGTATACAAAATACACACAAAATAAGTTAAATTTGAATTGAAATATATATACAAAATAAATAAAATAATGAAAATTTGTATCAAAATTTTTATACAAATACACATATAATAATGTAAATTTGTATAAAAATATATAAACAAAATACACATTAAATAATGTAAATACGCATAAAAACATATGTCCAAAATACATATATAATCATGTAATTCGTATCAAAATAAATAAGCAAAATACCAATAAAATAATGTAAATTTGTATGAAAAAACATATACAAAAAACACATAAAATAACGCAAATTTCTATGAAAATATAATTTATGTACAAAAATGCACATCAAATAAATTTGCATAAAAATATATATACAAAACACAGATTAGATAATGCAAATGAGTATAAAAATATGTATACAAAATACCTATGAAATAATCTAAATTCGTATCGAATTAAATTTTGGATGAAAATATATATAGAAAATACACATAAAATAACCTAAATACTAATACAAATATACACATAAAATAATTTAAAATTGAATGAGATAAATATACAAAATAAACATAAAATAAGGTAAATTTGTAATGAAATATATGTAAAAATACACATAAAATAATATAAATTTGTATGAAAATATATATACAAATACACATTAAATAACAAGAATTTGTATAAAATTTTTATCAAAATATATACGAATACACACAATAAAATAATGTAAATTTTATGAAAATGTATATTCAAAATACACATAAAATAATTTAAATACGTAGAAAAATATATATACAAAATACACATAAAATAATGTAAATTTGTATGAAAATATATAAACAAATACACATTAAATAATGTAAATATGTATAAAAAAATATATACAAAATACACATAGAATAATGTTAAATCGTATCAAAATAAATAAACAGAATATCAATAAAATAATATACAAATTTACATTATTTTATTGATATTCTGCGCATTCATTTTGATACAATTTGACTTTATTCAATGTGTATTTTGTATATTATTTTCATACAAATTTACATTATTTTATGTGTATTTGTTTATATATTTTGACACAAATTTACAATATTTTATGGGTATTTTGTATATATATTTGAAAAGAAATTTACCTAGTTTTACGCGTATCTTGTATATCTATTTTTTTTACAAATTCAAATTATTTCTATGTATTTTTGTATATATTTTAATACAAATTTTAGTTATGTTATGTGTATTTTGTAAATTTCTTTTTATTCAAATATATATTATTTTATTGGTATTTTGTTGATTTATTTTGATACGAATTTACATGAAAATAAAGATGCAAAATACCCATGAAATAAAGCATATTTTTATAAAAATACATATACACAATTGAATAATGTAAATTCGCGTCAAAATAAATGAACAAAATATCAATAAAAGAATGTGTATTTATATGAAAATAGATATACAAAATACACATGAAATAACATAAATTTGTATAAAACTATTTACAAAAATACACAATTTTTTTTTTAAATTTGTATGAAAATAAATATACAAAATACACATAAAACTAGGTAAATTTGTATTTAAATACATACACAAAATACACTTAAAATAATGTAAACTTGAATGAAAATATATAAACAAATACACTTAAAATATCGTAAAATAGTATAAAATATATATACAAAATACACATTAAATAATGTAAATATATATAAAAAAATATATACAAAACACAAATAGAATAATGTAAAATCGTATCAAAATGAATACACAGAATGTAATAAAATAATGTAAATTTGTATGAAAATTAAGATGCAAAATACCCATAAAATACGCATTTTTTATAAAAATATACATACCAAAATACACATAAAATAATTGAATTTGTATTAAAATAAATTTACAAAATGCACATTCAGTAAGGTAAATCTGTATTTAAATAGATATGCAAAATACATATAAACAATGTAAATTTGTTTCAAAATATATATACGAATACACATAAAATAAGGTAGATTTCTATAAAAATATATATACAAAATACACATAAAATTAAGTAAATACGTATAAAAAAATGTATAAAAAATACACATAAAATAATGTAAATTCGTATCAAAATAAATAAACAAAATACCAATACAAGAATGTGTATTTGTATAAATATAAAAATACAAAATACACATTAAATAACGTTAATTTGTATAAAACGATACACAAAAATACACAAAAGTAACTAAATTTGTATGAAAATGGATATACAAAATACACATAAAATAAGCTAAATTTGAATTGAAATATATATACAAAGTACATAAAATAATGTAAATTTGTATCAAAATATTTATAAAAAAACACATAATAAAGTGGATTTGTATAAAAATATATAAACAAAATACTCATTAAATAATGTAAATACGTATAAGAAATTTGTACAAAATACACATATAATAATGTAATTCGTATCAAAATAAATAAACAAAATACCAATAAAATAATGTAAATTTGTATGAGAAAACATATACAAAATACACATAAAATAACGCAAATTTCTATATAAATATATGTACAAAAATGCACATAAAATAAAGTAAATTTGCATAAAAATATATATAAAAACACACAATAAATAATGTACATGCGTATAAAAATATGTATACAAAATACCAATGAAATAATCTAAATTCGTATCGAATCAAATTAACAAAATACCAAAAAAATAATGGAATTTTGGAAGAAAATATATATATAAAATACACATAAAATAACCTAAATACAAATACAAATATACACATAAAATAATTCAAAATTGAGTGAAATAAATATACAAAATAAACATAAATAAGGTAAATTTGTAATGAAATATATGTACAAAATACACAAAATAATATAAATTTGTATGAAAATATATATACAAATACTCATAAAATAACATGAATTAGTATAAAAATATATATTCAAAATAAACATTAAATAATGCATAAAAATATATATTCACAATAAACTAAATTTGTATTGAAATAAATATGCAAAATACACATAAGTAATGTAAATTTGTATCAAAATATATATACGAATACACCTAGAATAGAGTAAATTTCTATGAAAATATACATACACAATACATATAAAATGATGTAAATAAGTATAAAAATATATATATCAAAAACACCTAATATAATGTAAATTCGTATCAAAATAAATAAACAAAATACCAATAAAAGAATGTGTATTTGTATAAATATAAATATACAAAATACACATAAAATAACGAAAATTTGTATAAAAATACATACAAAAAAAAATAATATCAATTTGTATGAAAATAGATATACAAAATACACATATAAGTAGTTAAATTTATATTTAAATACATGTACAAAATACACAAAAAATTATGTAAATTTGTATGAAATGAAAACAAATACACATAAAATAACGCACATTTGTATAAAATATATATACAAAATACACATTGAATAATGTAAAATCGTATCAAAATAAGTACACAGAATATCAATAAAATAATTTAAATTTGTATGAAAATAAAGATGCAAAATAACCATAAAATAAAGCATTTTTTTTAAATACATATACAAAAATACACATAGAACAATTAAATTTGTATTAAAATTAATATACAAAATGCACATACAATAAGGTAAATTTGTATTGAAAAAATACGCAAAATACCCATAAAACAGTGTAAATTTAATACGAATATATACGAATACACATAAAATAACGTTGATTTCTATAGGAATATATATACAAAATACACATGAAATGATGTAAATACGTATAAAAATATATATACAAAATACACATTAAATAATGTAAATTTGCGTCAGAATAAATAAACAAAATATCAATAAAAGAAAGTGTATTTGTATGAAAATGGATATACAAAATTCACATAAAATAACCTAAATTTGTATCAAACTATATACAAAAATATAAAAAAATATTTTAAATTTGTATGAAAATAAATATACAAAATACACATAAAATTAGGCAAATTTGTATTGAAATACATATGCAAAATACACATAAAATAATGTAAATTTGAATGAAAATACATAAACAAATACACTTAAAATAACGTAAATTTGTATAAAAAAATATAAACAAAACACAAATAGAATAATGTAAAATCGTATCAAAATAAATACACAGAATATTAATAAAATAATGTAAATTTGTATGAAAATAAAGAGGCAAAATACCCATAAAATAACGCATTTTTTTTATTTATAAAAATATATATACCAAAATACACACACAAAAAAATTGTATTAAAATAAATATATAAAAAACACATACAATAAAGTAAATTTGTATTGAAATAGATATGTAAAATACATATAAAACAATGTAAATTTGTTTCAAAATATATATACGAATACACATTAAATAACGTAGATTTCTATAAAAATATATATACAAAATACACATAAAATGAAGTAAATACGTATAAAAAAAATGTATACAAAATACACATAAAATAATGTAAATTCGTATCAAAATAAATAAACAAAATACCAATAAAAGAATGTGTATTTGTATAAATATAAATATACAAAATACACTTAAAATAACGTAAATTTATATAAAACTATATAAAAAAACACACAGAAGTAATTAAATTTGTATGAAAATAGATATACAAAATAAGGTAAATTCGTATCAAATTCAATAAACAAAATTCAGATAAAACAACGTATATTTGTAGAAAAATAAATATACAAAATACACATAAAATAACGAAAACTTGTATGAAAATATATACAAAAATAAACAAAAATAATCTCAATTTGTATGAAAATAGATATACAAAATACACATATAATTAGTTAAATTTGTCTTTAAATACATGTACAAAATACACATAAAATAATGTAAATTTGTAAGAAATTAAAACAAATACACATAAAATAACGTACATTTGTATAAAATATATATAAAAAATACACATAGAATAATGTAAAATCGTATCAAAATAAATACACAGAATATCAATAAAATAACGTAAATTTGTATGAAAATAAAGGAGCAAAATACCCATAAAATTAAACATATTTTTTTAAAAATATATGTACAAAAATACACATTCAATAACTAAATTTGTATTAAAATTAATATACAAAATGCACATACAATAAGGTAATTTTTTTTTAAATATGCAAAATACACATAAAACAATGTAAATTTGTTTCAAAATATATATACAAATACACATAAAATAACGCAGATTTCTATAGAAATATATATACAAAATGCACTAGAGATGCTGTAAATACGTATCAAAATTTATATACAAAATAGACATTAAATAAAGTAAATTCGTGTCAAAATAAATAAACAAAATATCATTACAAGAATGTGTATTTGTATGAAAATACATATACAAAATACACATAAAATAAGGTTAATTTGTATAAAACTATGTAAATTTGTATGAAAATATATAAACAAATACACATAAAATAACGTAAATTTGGATAAAATATATATACAAAATATACATTAAATAATGTAAATATGTATAAAAATATATATACAAAATACACATTGAATAATGTTAAATCGTATCAAAATAAATAAACAGAATATCAATTAAATAATGTAAATTTGTATGAAAATAAAGATGCAAAATACCCATATAATAACGCATATTTGCATAAAAATATAAAACCAAAAATATACATGAAATAATTAAATTTGTATTGAAATAAATATACAATAAAGTAAATTTGTATTCAAATAGATATGTAAAATACACATCAATAATGTAAATTTGTATCAAAATATATATACGAATACACATAAAATAGAGTAAATTTCTATGAAAATATACATTCAAAATACACATAAACTTATGTAAATAGTAAAAAATATATAAACCAAATACACCTAAAATAATGTAAATTCGTATCAAAATAAATAAACAAAATTCCGATGAAAGAACGTATATTTGTAGGAAAATAAATATACAAAATATACATCAAATAACGAAAATTTGTCTAAAAATTTATACAAAAAAAACACAAAAATAATTTCAATTTGAATGAAAATAGATATACAAAATACACATATAATTAGTTAAATTTGTTTTTAAATACATGTACAAAATACATATAAAATAATGTAAATTTTTATGAAATGAAAACATATAAACATAAAATAGCGTACATTTGTATAAAATATACATACAAAATACACATATAATAATGTAAAATCGTTTGAAAAAAATAAACAGAATATCAATATAATAATGTAAATTTGTATGAAAATAAAGATGCAAAATACATATAAAATAAAGCATATTTTTATAAAAATACATATACAAAAATACACATAGAATAATTAAATTTGTATTAAAATTAATATACAAAATGCACATACAATAAGGTAAATTTGTATTGAAATAGATATGTAAAATACACATAAATAATGTAAATTTGTATCAAAATATATATACGAATACACATAAAATAGAGTAGATTTCTATGAAAATATACATAAAAAATACATATAAAGTGATGTAAGAAAGTATAAAAATATATATACCAAATACACCTAAAATAGTTTAAATTCGTATCAAAATAAATAAACAAAATTCCGATGAAAGAACGTATATGTGTAGGAAAATAGATATAGAAAATACACATAAAATACCGAAAATTTGTATAAAAATATATACAAAAAAAAACCCACAACAATAATTTCAATTTGTATGAAAATAGATATACAAAATACACATATAATTAGTTAAATTTGTATTTAAATACATGTACAAAATACACATAAAATAATGTAAATTAGTATGAAATGAACACAAATACACATAAAATAGCGTACATTTGTATGAAATATATAAACAAAATACACATAGAATAATGTAAAATCGCATCAAAATATATACACAGAATATCAATTAAATAATATAAATTTGTATTAAAATAAAGATGCAAAATAACCATAAAATTAACCATATTTTTATAAAAATACAAATACAAAAATACACATAGAATAATTAAATTTGTATTAAAATTAATATACAAAATGCTGATTCAATAAGATAAAATTGTATTGAAAAAATATGCAAAATACACATAAAACAGTGTAAAATTGTTTCAAAATATATATACGAATACACATAAAATAACGTAGATTTCTATAGAAATATATATACAAAATACACATGAAATGATGTAAATACGTATAAAAATATATATACAAAATACACATTAAATAATGTAAATTCGCGTCAAAATAAAAAAAACAAAATGTCAATAAAAGAATGTGTATTTGTATGAAAATAGCTATACAAAATACACCTAAAATAACCTAAAATTATAAAAAACTATATATAAAAAATACACAAAAATAATTTAAATTTGTATGAAAATAAATATACAAAATACACACAAAACTAGCTAAATTTGTATTGAAATACATATACAAAATACACATAAAATAATGTAAATTTGAGTAAAAATACATAAACAAATACACTTAAAATAACGTAAATTTGTATAAATTATATATACAAAATTCAAATTAAATAATGTAAATATGTATAAAAAAATATATACATAACACAAAAAGAATAATATAAAATCGTATCAAAATAAATACACAGAATATTAATAAAATAATGTAAATTTGTATGAAAATAAAGAAGCAAAATACCCAATAAATAACGATTTTTTTTTAAATATATATACAAATATACACATAAATTTTTTTAAATTTGTATTAAAATTAATATACAAAATACACATACAATAAAGTAAATTTGTATTGAAATAGATATGCAAAATACATATAAAACAATGTAAATTTGTTTCAAAATATATATACGAATATACATAATAACGTAGATTTCTATAAAAATATATATACAAAATACACATAAAATGAGGTAAATACGTATAAAAAATGTATACAAAATACACATGATTTAATGAAAATTCGTATCAAAATAAATAAACAATATACCAGTAAAAAAATGTGTATTTGTATTAATATAAATATACAAAATACACGTAAAATAACGTAGATTTATATAAAACTATATACAAAAATACACAGAAGTAATTAAATTTATATAAAAATAGATATACAAAATACACACATAAGACGCTAAATTTGAATTGAAATATATATACAAAATAAATAAAATAAAGTAAATTTGTATCAAAATATTTATACAAATACACATATACTAACGTCAATTTGTATTAAAATATATAAACAAAATACACATTAAATAATGTAAATACGTTTAAAAAATATGTACAAAATACACATATAATCATGTAATTCGTTTCAAAATAAATAAATAAAATACCAATGAAATAATATAAATTTGTATGAGAAAACATATTCATATAAAATATATGTACAAAAATGCACATCAAATAAATTTGCATAAAAATATATATACAAAACACAGATTAGAAAATGTAAATGAGTATAAAAATATGTATACAAAATACCTATGAAATAATCTAAATTCGTATCGAATTAAATTAAGAAAATACCGATAAAATAATGTAATTTTGGATGAAAATATATATAGAAAATACACATAAAATAACCTAAATACAAATACAAATATACACAAAATATTTTAAAATTGAATGAAATAAATATACAAAATAAACATAAAATAAGGTAAATTTGTTATGAAATATATGTAAAAACACACATATATAAATTTGTATGAAAATATATATACAAATACACATTAAATAACAAGAATTTCTATAAAATTTGTATCAAAATATATACGAATACACATAATAAAATAACGTAAATTTTTATGAAAATGTATATACAAAATTCACATAAAATAATTTAAATACGTAGAAAAATATATATACAAAATACACATAAATAATGTAAATTTGTATGAAAATATATAAACAAATACATATTAAATAATGTAAATATGTATAAAAAATATATATACAAAATACACAAAGAATAATGTTAAATCGTATCAATATAAATAAACAGAATATCAATAAAATAATGTAAACTTGTATGAAAATAAAGATGCAAAATATCCATATAATAACGCATATTGGCATAAAAATATATATACAAAAATACATATAAAATAATTAAATTTGTATTAAAATAAATATACAAAATGCACGTACAATAAAGTAAATTTGTATTGAAATAGATATGCAAAATACACATCAATAATGTAAATTTGTATGAAAATATATATACGAATACTCGTAAAATAGAGTAAATTTCTATGAAAATATACATAAAAAATAGATATACAAAATACACATATAACTAGTTAAATTTGTATTTCAATACATGTACAAAAAACACATAAAATAATGTAAATTTGTATGAAATGAAAACAAATACACATAAAATAACGTATATTTTATATAAAATATATATACAAAATACACATAGAATAATGTAAAATCACATCAAAATAAATACAGAGAATATCAATAAAAAAAATGTAAATTTGTATGAAAATAAAAATGCAAAATACCCATAAAATAAAGCATATTTTTATAAAAATACATATATGAAAATAAACATAGAATAATCAAATTTGTATTAAAAGTAATATACAAAATGCACATACAATAAGGTAAACTTGTATTGAAAAAATATGCAAAATACACATAAAACAATGTAAATTTGTTTCAAAATATATATACGAATACACATAAAATAACGTAGATTTCTATAGAAATATATATGCAAAATACACATGAAATGATGTAAATACGTATAAAAATATATATACAAAATACACATTAAATAATGTAAATTCGTGTCAAAATAGATAAACAAAATATCATGAAAAGAATGTGTATTTGTATGAAAATAGATATACAAAATACAAATAAAATAACCTATATTTGTATAAAACTATATACAAAAATACACAAAAATAATTTAAACTTGTATGAAAATAAATATACAAAAAACACATAAAATTAGGTAATTTTGTTTTGAAATACATATACAAAATACACATAAAATAATGTAAATTTGAAGGAAAATATATAAACATATACACTTAAAATAACGTAAATTTGTATCAAATATATATACAAATAAACATTAAATAATGTAAATATGTATAAAAAAATAGATACAAAACACAAATAGAATAATGTAAAATCTTATCAAAATAAATTCACAAAACATTAATAATTTATATTTTACATTATTTAATGTGTATTTGTATATATATTTTTATACGTATTTACATCATTTCATGTGTATTTTGTATAGTTTTAAACAAATTTACATTATTTAATGTGTATTTTATATATTTATTTTTATACAAATACACATTCTTTTATTGGTATTTTGTTTATTTATTTTGATACGAAATTACATTATTTTATGTGTATTTTGTATACATTTTTTTATACGTATTTACTTAATTTTATGTGTATTTTGTACATATATTTTTATAGAAATCTACCTTATTTCATGTGTATTCGTATATATATTTTGAAACAAATTTACATTGTTTATATGTATTTTGCATATCTATTTTTGTGTATTCTGTATTTATTTTTGTTATACATAGAATAATGTAAAATCGTATGAAAATAAGTAAACAGAATATCAATAAAATAATTTAAATTTGTATGAAAATAAAGATGCAAAATACCCATAATTAATATACAAAATGCACATACAATAAGGTAAATTTGTATTGAAAAAATACGCAAAATACACATAAAACAGTGTAAATTTGTTTCAAAACATATATACGAATACACATAAAATAACGTTGATTTCTATAGGAATATATATACAAAATAAACATGAAATGATGTGAATACGTATAAAAATATATATACAAAATACACTTTAAATAATGTAAATTCGCCTCAAAATAAATAAACAATATATCAATAAAAGAATGTGTATTTGTATGAAAATAAATATACAAAATACACATAAAATAACCTAAATTTGTATCAAACTATATACAAAAATACACAAAAATATTTTAAATTTGTATGAAAAAAAATATACAAAATACACATAAAATTAGGTAAATTTGTATTTAAATACATATACAAAATACACATAAAATAATGTAAATTTGAATGAAAATACTTAAACAAATACACTTAAAATAACGTAAATTTGTATAAAAAAAAATATACAAAACACAAATAGAATAATGTAAAATCGTATCAAAATAAATACACAGAATATTAATAAAATAATGTAAATTTGTATGAAAATAAAGAGGCAAAATACCCATAAAATAACGCATTTTTTTTATTTATAAAAATATATATACCAAAATACACATAAAAAAATTAAATTAGTATTAAAATAAATATATAAAAAACACATACAATAAGGTAAATTTGTATTGAAATAGATATGCAAAATACATATTAAACAATGTAAATTTGTTTCAAAATATATATACGAATACACATAAAATAACGTAGATTTCTATAAAAATATATATACAAAATACACATAAAATGAAGTAAATACGTATAAAAAAATGTATACAAAATACACATAAAATAATGTAAATTCGTATCAAAATAAATAAACAAAATACCAATAAAGGAATGTGTATTTGTATAAATATAAATATACAAAATAGACATCAAATAACGTAAATTTATATAAAACTATATACAAAAATACACAGAAGTAATTAAATTTGTATGAAAATAGATATACAAAATAAGGTAAATTCGTATCAAATTCAATAAACAAAATTCAGATAAAAGAAAGTATATTTGTAGAAAAATAAATATACAAAATACACATAAAATAACGAAAATTTGTATGAAAATATACAAAAATAAACAAAAATAATTTCAATTTGTATGAAAATAGATATGAAAATATATAAACAAATACACATAAAATAACGAAAATCTGCATAGAATATATATTGAAAATATACAATAAATAATGTAAATATGTATAAAAATATATATACAAAATACACATAGAATAATGTAAAATCGTATCAAAATAAATACACAGAATATCAATAAAATAATGTAAATTTGTATGAAAATAAAGCTGCAAAATACCCATAAAATAAAGCATTTTTTTTTTAAATACACATAGAATAATTAAATTTGTATCAAAATTAATATACAAAATGCACATACAGTAAGGTAAATTTGTATTGAAAAAATATGAAAAATACACATAAATTTGTTTCAAAATATATATACGAATACACATAAAATATCGTAGATTTCTATAGAAATATATATACAAAATACACATGAAATGATGTAGATACGTATAAAAAAATATATATATATAAAAAATACACATTAAATTATGTAAGTTTGTGTCAAAATAAATAAACAAAATATCAATAAAAGAATGTGTATTTTTATGAAAATAGATATACAAAATACACATAAATTAACCTAAATTTGTATAAAACTATATACAAAAATACACAAAAATAATTTAAATTTATATGAAAATAAATATAGAAAATACACATGAAGTTAGGTAAATTTGTATTGAAATACATATAAAAAATACACATAAAATAATAATTAAATTTGAATGAAAATATATAATCAAATGCACTTAAAATAACGTAAATCTGTATAAAATATATATACAAAATACACATTAGATAATGTAAATATGCATAAAAAAATATATAACAAAACACAAATAGAATAATGTAAAATCGTATCAAAATAAATACACAGAATGTTAATAAAATAATGTAAATTTGTATGAATATTAAGATGCAAAATTCCCATAAAATAACGCATTTTTTTTATGAAAATATATATACCAATATACACATAAAATATTTGAATTTATATTAAAATAAATATACAAAATGGACATTCAATAAGGTAAATTTGTAATGAAATAGATATGCAAAATACATATAAAACAATGTAAATTTGTTTCAAAATGTATATACGAAAACACATAAAATAACGTAAATTTCTATGAAAATATATATAAAA
The DNA here is from genome assembly GCF_024679095.1 of Eriocheir sinensis. Taxonomy (NCBI): domain Eukaryota; kingdom Metazoa; phylum Arthropoda; class Malacostraca; order Decapoda; family Varunidae; genus Eriocheir; species Eriocheir sinensis. The sequence goes on along the minus strand of NW_026110984.1, from coordinate 422,363 downwards.
ACTACTCATAAAATGATGTAATTACGTATAAAAATATATATACAAAATACACCTAAAATAAGGTAAATTCGTATCAAATTCAATAAACTAAATTTCAATAAAAGAATGTATATATATAGGAAGATAAATATACAAAATAATATATAAAATAACTAAAATTTGTATAAAAATACATACAAAAATACACACAAAAAAATTTCAATTTGTATGAAAATAGATATACAAAGTACACATAAATTAGATAAATTTGTATTGAAATACATATACAAAATACATATAAAATAATGTATATTTGTATGAAAATATATAAACAAATAGACATAAAGTAACGTATATTTGTATATAATATAAATAGAAAATGCACATTAAATAATGTAAATATGTAAAATAAAATATATACAAAATACACATAGAACAATGTAAAATCGTATCTAAATAAATACACAGAATATCAATAAAATAATATAAATTTCTATGAAAATAATGATGCAAAATACCCGTAAAAAAGCATATTTTTATAAAAATATATATACAAAAATACACACCAAATAATGTAAATACGTATAAAAATATATATACAAAATAAACATAAAATAATGTAAATTCGTACCAAAATAAATAAACAAAATACAAATGTGAATTTGTATGAAAATAAATATACAAAATACATATGAAATAACATAGATTTGTATAAAACTATATACAAAAATACACAAAAGTAATTTAAATTTGTATGAAAATAGATATTCAAAATATACATAGAATAAACTAAATTTGTATTGAAATATATATACAAAATACATAAAATAATGTAAATTCGTATCAAAATACACATAAATACACGTAAATTTGTTTTGAAATATATAAACAAAATGCACATTATATCATGAAAATACTTATACAAAATATATACAAAACACACATATACTAATGTAAATTCGTATCAAAATACGTAAACAAAATACCAATAAAAAAATGTAAATTTGTATGAAAAAATACATACAAAAAACATTAAAAATAACGCAAATTTCTATAAAAATATATGTACAAAACTGCACATCAAATAATTTAAATTTGTATGAAAATAAATAAACAAAATACACATAAAACAAGACAAATTTGTAGTAAAAAATGTACAGAATACACTTAAAATAATGTAAATTTGTATATAAAAAAAGAGAAATGCACATAAAATGAAGTAAAATTGTACAAAAAATATATATACAAAATACACATTAAATAATGTAAATGCGGATAAAAATATGTATAGAAAATATACATGAAATAATCTAAATTCGTATCGAAATACATGAGCAAAACACCGATAAAATAATGTAATTTTTAATGAAAATATATATAGAACATACACATAAAATAAGGTAAATACAAATAAATATATACACATCAAATAATCTAAATTTGAATGAAAATAAATATAAAAATAACCATAAAATGAGGCAAATTTGTAATGAAATATAGATACAAAATACACATAAAATAATGTAGATTTATATCAAAATGTATATATAAATACACGTAAAATAACATAAATTTGTTTAAAAATATATATACAAAATACACGTATAAAAAAATATATACAAAATATATATATAAAAAAGAAAATTCGTGTCAAAATAAATAAACAAAGCACCAATAAAATAATGTAATTCTGTATGAAAAAATATATGCAAAATACATATAAAATAATGTAAATTTGTATCAAAATATATATACTAATACACATAAAATAACATAAATATAATGAAAATACGTATAAAAATATATATACAGAGTACACATAAAATAATGTAAATTCATACCAAAATAAATCAACTAAATACCAATAAAATAATATAAATTTGTGTGAAAATAAATCTACAAAATACACATAACATAGCTAAAATTTGTATTAAAATATAAACAAAAATACCCAGAAATAATATAAATTTGTATAAAAATATATATACAAAATACACATAAAATTAGGTAAATATGATTTGAAAGATATATACAAAATACCCATAAAATATTGTAAATTTTTATCAACATATATAAACAAATACACATAAAATAACGTAAATTTGTATGAAAATATATATACAAAATATACATTAAATAATGTAAATATGTATAAAAAAATATATACAAAATACACATAAAATATATTGTAAAATCGTATCAAACTAAATAAACAGAATATCAATAAAATTTGAATGAAAATGAAGATGCAAAATAACCATAAAATAACGCATATTTGTTTAAAAATGCACATTACATAATTAAATTTGTATGAAAATAAATATACAAAATGCACATCCAATATGGTAAATTTCTATTGAAATAGATATGCAAAATACACATAAAATAATGTAAATTTTTATCAAAATATAAATACGAATAAACATAAGATAACGTACATTTCTTTGAAAATATATATATATACAAAATACACATAAAATGATGTAAATTCATATCAAAATAAATAAACAAAATTCCAATAAAAGAATATATATTTGTAGGAAAATAAATATACAAAATACACATAAAAGAAGTAAAATTTGTATAACAATATATACTAAAATACATATAAATAATTTAAATTTGGATGAAAAAAGATATACAAAATGAATATAAAATTAGGTAAATTTGTATTGATATATATATATATATATATATATATATATATATATATATATATATATATATATATATATATATATATATATATATATATATATATATATATATATATATATATATATATATATATATATATATATATATATATATATATACAAAAAAAAACATAAAACAATGTAAATTAGTATAAAATATATATACAAAATACACATTAAATGATGTAAAATCATATCAAAATAGATAAACACAATAGCCATAAAGGAAAGTGTATTTGTTTGAAAATAAATATACAAAATACACATAAAATAACGTCAATTTGTATAAAACTATATACAAAAAATACACAGCAATAGTTTAAATTTGTATAAAAATAAATATACAAAAATAAAAATAACATAACCTAAATTTGTATTCAAATAAATATACAAAAATGCAAATACAATAAATTAAATTTAGATATGCAAAATAAATATAAAATATGTAAATTTGTATCAAAATATACTAATACACATAAAATAACGTAAATTTTTATTCAAATATATATACAAAATACACATAACATGATGTAAATACGCATAAAAATATATACAAAATACACCTAAAATAATGTAAATTCGTATCAAACTAAATAAACAAAATTCCAATAAAAGAATGTATATTTGTGGAAAAATGAATATACAAAATACACATAAAATAACTAAAATGTGTATAAAAGTCTATACAAAAATACCCAGAAATAATTCAAATTTGTATGAAAATAGATATACATAATACACATGAAATTAGTTAAATCTGTATTGAAATACATATACAAAAAACACATAAAATAATGTAAATTTGTATGAAAATGTAGAAACAAATACACACAAAAAAACATATATTTTTATAAAATATATATACAAAATAAACATTAAATAATGTAAACATGTATAAAAAAAAATGTACAAAATACACATAGAATAATGTAAAATCATATCAAAATAAATACACAGAATATCAATAAAATAATGTAAATTTGTATGAAAATAAAGATGCAAAATACCCTTAAAATACCGCATATTTGTATATATGCAAAAATACACATAAAACAATTAAATTTGTATTAAGGTAAATATACAAAATGCACATACAATAAGGTAAATTTGTATTGAAATAGATATGCAAAATACACATAAAATTTATATCAAAATATATATACGAATACAAATAAAATAACGTAAATTTCTATGAAAATATATATAGAAAATGCACAGAAAATGATGTAAATACGTATAAAAATATATATAAAATACACCTAAAATAATGTAAATTCGTATCAAAATAAATAAACAAAATTCCAATAAAAGAATGTATATATGTTTTAAAAATGAATATACAAAATCCACATAAAATAAGTAAAATTTGTAGAGAAATATTTACAAAAATACACACAAATAATTTAAATTTGTATAAAAATAGATATAAGAAATACACATAAAATTAAGTAAATTTACATATACATATGAAATACATATACAAAATACACATCAAATAATGTAAATTTTTATGAAAATATATAAACAAATACACATGAAATAGCGTAAATTTGGATAAAATATATATACAAAATACACATGAAATAATGTAAATATGTATAAAAAAAAGGTATACAAAATACAAATAGAATAATGTAAAATCCTATCAAAATAAATTGTATGAAAATAAAGATGCAAAAATGCCCATAAAATAACGCATATTTTTATAAAAATATATATACAAAAATACACATAAAAAAATTAAATTTGTATTGAAATAGAAATGAAAAATACACATAAAATAATGTAAATTTGTATCAAAATATATATACGAATACACATAAAATAACGTAAATTTCTATGAATATATATATACCAAATACACATAAAATAATGTAAAAATGTATAAAAATTTATTGAGAGAAAATACACATAAAATAAGGTAAATTCGTACCAAAAGAAATAAACAAAATACCAAAAAAGAATGCGTATTTGTATGAAAATAAATATACAAAATACACATAAGATAACGCAAATTTGTTTAAAACTATATACAAAAAATACATATAAGTAATTTAAATATGTATGAAAATAAATATACAAAACAAACATAAAATAAGATAAATTTGATTTCAAATATATATACAAAAAGATAAAATAATGTAAATTTGTATCAAAATATTTAAACAAATACACATAAAATAACGTAAAGTTGTATAAAAATATATAAACAAAATACACATTAAATAATGTTAATACGTATTAAAAATATATTCAAAATACACATATAATAATGTAAATTCGTATACAAAATAAATAAACAAAATACCAAAAAAATAATGTAAATTTGTATGAAAAAATATGTACAAAATACACATAAAATGACGCAGATTTCAAAAAAAAATATATGTACAAAAATGCACATAAAATAATTTAATTTTGTATGAAAATAAATATACAAATATACACATATTCATTATTATTTTATTTGTATTAAAAAAAACACAAACGCACATAAAATACAGTAAATTTGTATAAAAATAGATATGCAAAACACACATTAAATAATGTAAATGCGTATAAAAATATGTATACATAATACTTATGAAATAATATAAGTTCGTATCGAAATAAATAAACAAAATACCAATAAAATAATATAATTTTCAATGAAAATATATATAGAAAATACACATGAAATAACGCAAATACAAATACAGATATACACATAAAATAAAGTAAATTTGTAATGAAAAATATATACAAAATACATATAAAATAATGTAAATTTCCATAAAAAAAATATATAAATATATCTATATATATAGATATAAATATATATATATATATATATATATATATATATATATATATATATATATATATATATATATATATATATATATATATAAAATAACATAAATTTGTATAAAAATATATATTCAAAATACACATCAAATAATGTAAATACGTATGAAAATATATATACATAGTACACATAAAATAAGATGAATTCGTATCAAAATCAATCAACAAAATACCAATAAAATAATATAAATTTGTGTGAAAATAAATTTACAAAATACACATCACATAACTAAAATTTGAATTAAAATCTATAAAAATTCCCAGAAATAATTTTAATTAGTATAAAAATAGATATAAAAAAATACATATAAAATTAGGTAAATTTGTTTTGAAATATATATACAAAATACACATAAATTATTGTAAATTTGTATCAAAATATATAAACAAATACACATAAAATAACGTAAATTTATATAAAAATATATGTAGAAAATATACATTAAATAATGTAAATTTGTATAAAAAATATATACAAAATACACATAGAATAATGTAAAATCGTTTCAAAATAAATAAACAGAATATCAATGAAATAATGTAAATTTGTATGAAAATAAAGATGCAAAATACCCATATAATAAAGCATATTTGTATAAAAATATATATACAAAAATACACATCAAATAATTAAATTTGTATTAAAATAAATATACAAAATGCACATACAATAATGTAAATTTGTATTGAAATACATATGCAAAATACACATACAATAATGTAAATTTGTATCAAAATATATATACGAATACACATAAAATAAAGGAAATTTTTATGAAAATATTTATACAAAATACACATAAAAATATTTAAATAAGTATTAATATATATATATATATATATATATATATATATATATATATATATATATATATATATATATATATATATATATATATATATATATATATATATATATATATATATATATATATATATATATATATATATATATATATACAAAATCCACCTAAAATAATGTAAATTCGTATCAAACTAAATAAACAAATTCCAATAAAAGAATTTATATATGTTGGAAAATAAATATACAACATACACATCAAATAACTAAAATTTGTATAAAAATATTTATAAAAATAAACAAAAATATTTCAAATTTGTATGAAAACAGATATACAAAATACACATAAAAAGAGATAAATATGTATTGAAAAACATGTACAAAAGACACATAAAATAATGTAAATTTGTATGAAATGAAAACAAATACACATAAAATAACGTAAATTTGTATAAAATATATATACAAAATACACATTGAATACAGTAAATATGTATACAAAAATTTTACAAAATACACATGCAATAATGTAAAAACCCATCAAAATAAATACACAGAATATCAATAAAATAATGTAAATATGTATGAAAATAAAGATGCAAAATACCCATAAAATTTCTATAAAAACATTTACATAAAAATAAACATAAAATAATTAAATTTGTATTAAAAAATATACAAAATGCACATGCAGTAATGTAAAATTGTATTGAAATAGATATGCAAAATACACATAAAACAATGTAAATTTGTTTCAAAATATATATACGAATACACATAAAATAACGTAAATTTCTATAAAAATATATACACAAAATACACAAAAATTTTTTGTAAATAGGTATGAAAATATATATACAAAATACACATAAAATAATGTAAATTCGTATCAAAGTAATTAAACAAAATACCAAAAAAGAATGTGTATTTGTATGAAATTAAATTTACACATGCACATAAAATAACGTAAATTTGCATCAAGCTATATACAAAAATACACAAAAATAATTTAAATTTATATGAAAATAGATATACAAAATACACATAAATTAAGCAAAATTTGAATTGATGCAAAATACCCATATAATAACGCATATTTTTTTTTAAATATATATTCAAAAATACACATAAAATAATTAAATTCGTATTAAAATAAAGGTACAAAATGCACATACAATGAGGTAAATCTGTATTGAAATAGATATGCAGAATACACATAAAACAATGTAAATTTGCTTCAAAATATATATACGAATACACATAAAATAACGTAAATTTCTATAAAAATATATATAAAAAATACATATTAAATAATGTAAATACTTATAAAAATATATACACAAAGTACACATAAATTAATGTAAATTCGTATCAAAATACATAAACAAAATACTAATAAAAGAATGTCTATTTGTATAAAAAAAATATACAAAATACACAAAAAATAACGTAAATTTCTATAAAACTATATACAAAAATACACAAAAGTAATTTAAATTTGTATGAAAATAGATATACAAAATACACATAAAATAAGTTAAATTTGAATTGAAAAATATATACAAAATACATAAAATAATGTAAATTTGTATCAAAATATTTATACAAATACACATAAAATAACGTAAATTTGTATAAAAACATATAAACAAAAAACACATTAAATAATGTAAGTTCGTATAAAAAAATACCAAAAAAATAATGTAAATTTCTATGAAAAAATATATACAAAATACATATAAAATACCGCAAATTTCTAAAAAAATATATGTAAGAAAATGCACATAAAATAATTTTAATTTGTATAGAAATAAATATTCAAAATACACATAAATTAAGGCAAATTTGTATTAAAAATACAGAATACGTATAAAATAATATAAATTTGTATAAAAAAAAAGACGCAAATGCACATAAAATAAGGTAAATTGGCATGAAAATATATATACAAAACACACATTAAATAATGTAAATGAGTATAAAAACATGTATACAAAATACATCAGAAATAATATAAATTCGCATCGAAATAAATAAACAAAATACCAATAAAATAATGTAATTTTGAATTAAAATATAAATAGAAAATACACATAAAATAACGTAAATACAAATACAAATATACACATAAAATAATTTAAATTTGAATGAAAATAAATATACAAAATAAACATAAAATAAGGTCAATTTGTAATGAAATATATATATATATATATATATATATATATATATATATATATATATATATATATATATATATATATATATATATATATATATATATATATATATATATATATATATATATATATATATATATATATATATATATATATATATATATATATATATATATATATATATATATATATATATATATATATATATATACAAATAAAATAATAAAAACTCGTATGAAAATAAATCAACAAAAAAACAATAAAATAAAATAAATTTGAGTGTAAATAAATCTACAAAATACACATAAGATAACTATAATTTGTATTAAAATACATACAAAATAACTCAAAAATAATTTAAATATGTATGAGAATAGATTTTTTTTTTTTTTCTTTTTACAACAAAGGAGGCAGCTCAAGGGCACACTAAAAAAGAAAACAATAATAAAAAAAAAGCCCGCTACTCGCTCCTCCTAAAAAAGAAACAAAAGAGGTGGCCGAAAGCAAGATCAAATACGGGAGGAGTGTCCTGATACCCTCCTCTTGAAAGAGTTCAAGTCGTAGGCAGGAGGAAATACAGATGAAGGAAGATTGTTCCAGAGTTTACCAGCGTGAGGTATGAAAGAGTGAAAATACTGGTTAACTCTTGCATAAGGGGTTTGGACAGTATTGGGATGAGCATGAGTAGAAAGTCGAGTGCAGCGGGGCCGCGGGAGGGGGGGAGGCATGCAGTTAGCAAGTTCAGAAGAGCAGTCAGCGTGGAAATATCGATAAAAGATAGAAAGAGAGGCAACATTGCGGCGGAATTTAAGAGGTAGAAGACTATCAGTATGAGGAGGAGAGCTGATGAGACGAAGAGCCTTAGCCTCCACTCTGTCCAGAAGAGCTGTGTGAGTGGAGACCCCCCACACGTGAGATGCATACTCCTTACGAGGGCGGACAAGGCCCCTGTATATGGACAGCAACTGTGCAGGGGAGAAGAACTGGCGGAGACGGTACAGAACGCCCAGCCTCGAGGAAGCGGATTTAGTAAGAGATGAGATATGAAGTTTCCAGTTGAGATTTTGAGTTAAGGATAGACCGAGGATGTTTAGTGTTGAGGACGGTGATCGCTGGGTGTTGTCAAAGAATAGGGGATAGTTGTTTGGAAGATTGTGTCGAGTGGATAGGTGGAGAAACTGTGTTTTTGAGGCGTTGAAGGACACCAGGTTCTTCTTGCCCCAATCGGAAATAATAGTAAGTCTGAGGCTAAGCGTTCTGCAGCCTCCAGCCTTGAGTCGTTAAGTTCCTGTAGGGTGGGTCTTCTATTAAAAGAAGTTGAGTAATGCAGAGTGGAATCATCGGCGTAGGAATGGATAGGACAGTTCGTTTTGGAAAGAAGATCATCAATGAACAACAGAAAAAGAATGGGAGATAGGACAGAACCCTGTGGGACACCACTGTTAATAGATTTAGGGGAAGAACAGTGACCGTCTACCACGGCAGAAATAGAACGGTCAGAAAGGAAACTGGAGATAAAGGTACAGAGAGAAGGATAGAAACCGTAGGAGGGTAGTTTGGAAAGCAAAGATTTGTGCTAGACCCTATCAAAAGCTTTTGATATGTCCACCGCAATAACAAAAGTTTCACCGAAACGGCTTAGAGAGGATGACCAAGAGTCAGTTAAGAAGGCTAGGAGATCACCAGTAGAACGCCCCTTGCGGAACCCATACTGGCGATCAGATAGAAGGTCAGAAGTGGAAAGGTGCTTTTGAATCTTCCGGTTAAGGATTGATTCAAAAGCTTTAGATGACAAGAAAGTAAAGCTAGGACGGTAGTTTGAGGGATAGGAGCGGTCACCCTTCTTAGGCACAGGCTGTATGAAGGCATACTTCCAGCAAGAAGGAAAGGTAGATGTTGACAGGCAGAGGCGAAAGAGTTTGACCAAGCAGGGAGATATACAAAATACACTTAAATTAGGTAAATTTGGTTTGAAATATATATACCAAATACCCATAAAATATTGTAAATTTGCATCTAAATATATAAAAAACACACATAAAATAACGTAAATAAGTGTAAAAATATATATTCAAAATATACAATAAATAATGTATATATATGTATAAAAAATATATACAAAATACACATAGAATAATGTAAAATCGCATCAAAATAAATAAACAAAATATCAGTAAATTAATGTAAATTAGTATGAAAATAAAGATGCAAAATATCCATAAAATTACGCATATTTTTTTTAAATATATATACAAAAATACTCATGAACTAATAAAATTTTTATTAAAATAAATATACAAAATGCACATACAATAAAGTAAATTTGTATTGAAATAGATATGTAAAATACATATAAAATAATGTATATTTGTATCAAAATATATATATGAATACACATAAAATAAAGCAAATTTCTATAAAAAAATATACAAAATACACATAAAATGATGTAATACGTATAAAAATATATATAAACAAAATACATCTAAAATAATGTGAATTCGTATCAAAATAAATAAACAAAATTCCAATAAGAGAATGTATATATGTAGGAAAATAAATATAAAAAATACACAGAAAATAACTAAAATTTGTATAAAAATATATACACAAATACAAAAAAAATAATTTAAATATGTATGAAAATAGATATTCAAAATACACATAAGATTAGGTAAATTTGTTTTGAAATACATATAGAAAATAGACATAGAATATTGTAAATTTGTATGAAAATATATAAACAAATACACATAAAATAACGTAAATTTGTATAATACATATATATATATATATATATATATATATATATATATATATATATATATATATATATATATATATATATATATATATATATATATATATATATATATATATATATATATATATATATATATATATATATATATATATATATATATATATATATATATATATATATATATATATATATATATACATATGAAATACGCATTAAATAGTGTAAATATGTATAAAAAATATATTCAAAATACATATAGAATAATGTAAAATCGTATGAAAATAAATACATAAAATAAAATAAAATAATAAAATTGGTATGAAAATGAAGATGCGAAATACCCATAAAATAACGCATCTTTTATTTTTTTATTTATTTATCTATTTTTTCTTTTTTTTTACGTCTCCGCCTATTGCGCCGGTAGGCTTGCTTGAGGGGCCTGAATGTTATTCGGCCCCAGCCCGTCATGGCGCAGGCAAGTGTTTATAGTGGCGCCATCTTCTCTTATATACAAAAATACACATAAACTAATTTAATTTGTATCAAAATAAATATACAAAATGCACATACAATAAGGTAAATTTGTTATAAAATACATAATATGCAAAATAAACATATAACAATGTAAATTTCTTTCAAAATAAATATACGAATACACATAAAATAGCTTAAATTTCTATAAATAAATGTATACAAAATACACTTAAAATTAAGTAAATATGTATAAAAATATATATACAAAATAAAATAATGTAAAATAATGTAAAATAATGTAAATTCGTATCAAAATAAATAAACAAAAAACCAATAAAAGATTATATATTTGTATGAAATTAAATACACAAAATACACATAAAATAATGTAAATTTGTATAAAACTATATACAAAAATACACAAAAGTAATTTAAATTTGTATGAAAATAAATATACAAAATACACATAAAATAAGCTAAATTTGAATTGAAATATATACAAAAATATAAAATAATGTAAATCTGTATCAAAATATTTAAACGAATGCAAATAAGATAATGTAGATTTGTATAAAAATATATAAACAAAATACACATTAAATAATGTAAATACGTATACAAAATATATACAAAATACACATTTAATAATGTAAATTCTTATCAAAATAAATAAACAAAATACCAATAAAACAATGTAAATTTGTATGAAAAAAATGTATACAAAACACACATAAAATATCTCATATTTCTATAAAAATATATGTACAAAAATCCACATAAAATAACTTAAATTTGTATGGAAATAAATTTACAAAATAAACATAAAATAAGGCATACTCTTATTAAAAAAAAACATAGGATACATATAAAATAATGTAAATTTGTGTAAAAAACAACACAAATGAACATAAAATAAAGTAAATTTTTATAAAAATATATATACAAAACACATATTAAATAATGTAAATGCGTATAAAAATATGTATACGAAATACACATGAAATAATCTAAATTCTTATCGAAATAAACAAACAAAATACCAATAAAATAATGTAAATATGAATGAAAATATATATACAAAATACACATAAAATAACGTAAATACAAACACATATATCCACATAAAATAATTTAAATTTGAATGAAAATAGATATACAAAATAAATATAAAATAAGGTAAATTTGTAATGAAATATAAATGTAAAATACACATAAAATAATGTAAATTTGTATCAAAATATATATACAAATACACATAAAATAACATAAATTTGTATATATATATATATATATATATATATATATATATATATATATATATATATATATATATATATATATATATATATATATATATATATATATATATATATATATATATATATATATATATATATATATATATATATATATATATATATATACAAAGTACACCTAAAATAATGGAAAATCGTATCAAAATAAATCAACAAAATACCAATAAAATAATATAAATTTGTGAGAAAATAAATTTACAAAATAAACATAACATAATTAAAATTTGTATTAAAATCTATACAAAAATACACAGTAATAATTTAAATTTGTATGAAAATAGATATACAAAATACACATAAAATTAGGCAAATTTGTTTTGAAATATATATACAAAATAGCCATTAAATATTGTAAATTTGTATCAAAATATATAAACAAATACATATAAAATAACGTATAATTTTATAAAAATATATATACAAAATATACATCAAATTAAAAAAAATATATATATACAAAATTCATATAGAATAATGTAAAATCGTATCAAAATATATATACAGATTATCAACAAAATATAGTAAATTTGTATGAAAATAAAGTTGCAAAATATCCATAAAATAACGCATATTTGTATAAAAATATATATACTAAAATACACATCAAGTAATTAAATTTGCATTAAAATAAATATACAAAATGCACATACAATAAGGTAAATTTGTAATGAAATAGATATGCAAATTACACATGAAATAATGTAAAGTTGTATCAATATATATATACGAATACACATAAAATAACGTAAATTTCTATGAAAATACATATACAAAATACACATAAAATGATGTAAATACGTATAAAAATATATATACAAAATACACCTAAAATAATGTAAATTCGTATCAAAATAATATATACAAAACTATAATACATACCAATTGTAGGAAAATAAACATACAAAATGCACGTAAAATAACATAAAAAAATTTGTAAACATATATACAAAAATACACAAAAATAATTTAAATTTGTATGAAAATAGATATACAAAATACACATAAAATTAGGTAAATTTGTATTGAAATACGTATACAACATACATATCAAATCATGTAAATTTGTATAAAAATATATAAACAAATTCAGATAAAAAAAACGTAAATTTGTGTGAAATATGTATACAAAATACACATTAAATAATGTAAACATGTATAAAAAAAATATATACAAAATACACTTAGAATAATGTAAAATCGCATCAAAATAAATACACAGAATATCAATAAAATAATGTAAATCTGTATGTAATTAAAGATGAAAAAAAAAAACTGCATATTTTAATAAAAATATATATACAAAAATACACATAAAATAATTAAGTTTGTATTAAAATAAATATACAAAATGCATATAAAATAAAGTAAATTTGTATTGAAATAGATACGCAAAATACACATTAAACAGTGTAAATTTGTTTCAAAATATATAAACGAATACAGATAAGATAACGTAGATTTCTATAAAAATATATATAAAAAATACACATAAAATGATGTAAATACGTATAAAAATATATATACAAAATACACATAAAATAATATAACTTCGTATCAAAGTAAATAAACAAAATACCAATAAAAGAATATGTATTTGAATGAAAATAAATATACAAAATACACATGAAATAACGTAAATTTGTATAAAACTATAATCAAAAATACACATAAGTAATTTAAATTTGTATGAAAATAGATATTCAAAATACACATAAAATAAGCAAAATTTGTATAGAAATATATTTACAAAATACATAAAATAATGTAAACTTGTATCAAAATATTTAAACAATTACACATTAAATAACGTAAAATAATATAAAAATATATAAACAAAACACATTAAATAATGTAAATACGTACAAATAATATATAGAAAACACACATATAATAATGTTAATTCGTATCAAAATAAATGAACAAAATACCAAAAAAAATATGTAAATTTGTATAAAAAAATATATACAAAATACTTATAAAATTACGCAAATTTCTATAAAAATATATGTACAAAAATGCACATTAGATAATTTAAATTTGTATGAAGATAAATATACAAAATACACATAAAATAATGTAAATTTATAAAAAAAATGCACATAGAATAAAGTAAATTTGTATAAAAATATATATACAAAACACTCAATTAATAATGTAAATGCGTATAAAAATATGTATAAAAAATACACATGAAAAAATCTAATTTCGTATCGAAATAAATGAACAAAATAGAAATAAAATAATGTAAATTTGATTGAAAATATATATACAATATACATATAAAATAATGTAAATACAAATACATATATACACATAAAATAATTTAAATTTGAATGAAAATAAATATACAAAATAAACATAAGTTAAATTTGTATTGAAATATTTATACAAAATACACATAAAATAATGTAAATTTGTATCAAAATATATATACAAAAAAACATAAAATAACATAAATTTGTATCAAAATATGTATACAAAATACACATTAAATAATGTAAATACGTAGAAAATACATATACAAAGTACACATAAAATAATGTAAATCTCTAACAAAATAAATCAACAAAATACCGATAAAATTATATAAATTTGCGTGAGAATAAATTTACAAAATCAACATAACATAACTAAAATTTGTTTTAAAATCTATAAAAATGTATACAGTAATAATTTAAATTTGTATAAAAATAGATATACAAAATACACATAAAATTATGGAAATTTGTTTTGAAATACATATACAACATACAAATAAAATCATGTAAACTTGTATCAAAATATATAAACAAATACAAATAAATAACGTAGATTTGTATAAAAGTATATATACCAAATATACATAAAATAATGTATATATGTATAAAAATATATACAAAATACACATAGAATAATGTAAAATCGAATTTAAATAAATAGAAATAATTTCAATAAAATAATGTAAATTTGTATGAAAAATAATAATCAAAATACCCATAATAAAAATAATTATTGTATAAAAATATATACAAAATACATCAAATAATTAAATGTGTATTAAAATAAATATACAAAAAACGTAAATTCGTATCAAAATAAATCAACAAAATACCAATAAAATATTATAAATTTGTGTGAAAATAGATTTACAAAATACACATAGCATAACAAATATTTATATTGATATATACTCAGAAATACACAAAAACATTTTAAATTTACATGAAAATAGATATACAAAATACTCATAAAATTAGGTTAATTTGTTTTGAAATGTATATACAAAATAACAATAAAATGTTGTAAAAATGTATCAAAATATATAAACAAATACACATAAAATAACGTATATTTGAATTAAAATATACATACAAAATATACATTAAATAAAGTAAATATGTATAGAAAATATATACAAAATACACATAGAATGATGTAAAATCGTATTAATCTAAATAAACTGAATATCAATAAAATAATGTAAATTTGTATGAAAATAAAGATGCAAAATACCCATAAATAACGCATATTTGTTTAAAATATATACAAAAACACATGAAATAATTAAAATTTCTATTAAAATAATTACAATAAATAGATTAGTAAAAACAATTATGCAAAATACATATAAAATAATGTAAATTTATATATATATACATATAATACATAAATTTCTATATATATATATCTATATATATCTATATATATATATATATATATATATATATATATATATATATATATATATATATATATATATATATATATATATATATATATATATATATATATATATATATATATATATATATATATATATATATATATATATATATATATATATATATATATATATATATATATATATATATATATATATATATATATATACACACACATAAAAATACTAAAATAATGTAAATTTGTATAAAATATATATACAAAATACATTAAATAATGTAATTTGTATAAAAATATACAAATACACATAAATAATGTAAAACCGTAAAATATATACAAAATACAATAAAATAATGTAAAATGTATAAAATATAAAAATACACATATAAAATATAAATAAAAAAAAATAAAATAATGTGTATAAAATAAATATACAAAATACTAATAAAATATAATGTAAATATACAAAATACACATAAATAATGTAATATTGAAAAACTACAATACACATAAAATAATGTAAATTTGAATAAAAATATATATACAAAATACATTAAATAATCTAAATTCGTATAAAATAAACAAAATATATATATATATATATATATATATATATATATATATATATATATATATATATATATATATATATATATATATATATATATATATATATATATATATATATATATATATATATATATATATATATATATATATATATATACAAAATACACATAAAATAATGTAAATAAAAAATATACAACAATATTCCAATAAAAGAATGTATATCTGAATAAAATAAATATACAAAATACATAAAATATAAAATGTGTATATTTTAAAAAATAGATGTGCAAAATACACATAAAATAATGTAAATTTGTATCAAAATAAATATACAAATACACATAAAATAACGTAAATTTCTATGAAAATATATAAACAAAATACACATAAAATGATGAAAATACGTTTAAAAATATATATACAAAATACACATAAAATAATGTAAATTCGTATCAAAATAAATAAACAAAATACACATAAGATAACGTAAATTTGTATAAAACTATACACAAAATACACAGAAATAATTTAAATTTGTTTGATAATAGATATAAATAAAAATAAATTTTAAATGAAATATATATACAAAATACATAAAATAATGTATATTTGTATTAAAATATTCAAATAAATACACATCAAATAACGTAAATTTGAATAAAATATATAAACAAAATACACATTAAATAATGTAAATACGAAAAAAAAATATAAGCAAAAAACACAAATAATAATGTAAATTCGTATCAAAATAAATAAACAAAATATCAATAAAATAATGTAAATTTGTATGAAAAATTATATACACAGTACACATGAAATGACGCAAATTTCTATAAAAATATATGTACAAAATGGCCATCAATTCATTTAAATTTGTATGAAAATAAATATACAAAATACAAATAAAATAAGATAAATTTGTATTAAACAAATACAGAATACATATAAAATAATTGAATTTTATAAAAATATATACACATAAAATAAAATAATTTTGTAAAAATGTATATAAAAATACACATTAATAATATAAATGCATGTAAAAATATATATACAAAATACACTTGAAATAATCCAAATTCGAATCAAAGTAAATAAACAAAATACCAATAAAATAATGTAGTTTTCAATGAAAATATATGTACAAAATACATAAAAAACGTAAAATTATGAAAAATATAAACAAAATATACAAAAAAATAATTTAAATTATGAAAATAAAGATACAAACTATACATAAAATAAGGTAAATTTGTAATGAAATATATATGCATATATATATATATATATATATATATATATATATATATATATATATATATATATATATATATATATATATATATATATATATATATATATATATATATATATATATATATATATATATATATATACAACATACACAGAAAATAATGTAAATATGTATAAAAATATATATACAAAATACACCTTTAATAATGTATATTCGTATAAAATAAATACACAGAATATTAATAAAAGAATGTATATCTGTAGGAAAATAAATATACAAAATACACATAAAATACCTAAACTTTGTATGTGTATATTTTTTTTAAAAATATATATTCAAAAATACACATAATATAATTAAATTTGTATTAAAAAAAAATATACAAAATGCACATACAATAAGGTACATTTGTATTTAATAGATATGCAAAATAAACCTAAAACAATGTAAATTTGTTTCAAAATAAATTTACGAATACACATAAAATAACGTAAATTTCTATAAAAATATACATACAAAATACACATAAAATGATGTAAATACGTATAAAAATATATATACAAAATACACATTAAACAATGTAAATTCGTATCAAAATAAATAAACAAAATACACATAAGATAACGTAAATTTGTATAAAACTATACACAAAAGTACACAGAAGTAATTTAAATTTGTTTGATAATAGATATACAATAAAAAAAGCTAAATTTTAAATGAAATATATATAAACAAAATACATAAAATAATGTATATTTGTATTAAAATATTCAAATAAATACACATCAAATAACGTAAATTTGAATAAAAATATATAAACAAAATACACATTTAATAATTTAAATACGTATAAAAAATAAATACAAAATACACATATATTAATGTAAATTCGTATCAAAATAAATAAACAAAATACAAAGAAAATAATGTAAATTTGTATGAAAAAAATATATAAAAAATACATATAAAATAACACAAATTTCTATTAAAAATATATGTACAAAAATGCACTTTAAACAATTAAAATTTGTATGAAAATAAATATACAAAATACACATAAAATAAGGCAAATTTGTATTAAAAAAATACAGAATACATATAAAATAATTGAATTTTTATAAAAAACTACACAAATGCACATAAAATAAAATAAATTTTTGTAAAAATGTATATGCAAAACACATATTACATAATTTAAATGCGTATAAAAATATGTATACAAAATACATTTGAAATAATCTAAATTCGTATCGAAATAAATAAACAAAATACCTATAAAATAATGTAGTTTTGAATGAAAATATATATAGAAAATAAACATAAATTAACGTAAATACAAAGACAAATATACACATAAAATAATTTAAATTTTAATGAAAATAAATATACAAACTAAACATATATATATATATATATATATATATATATATATATATATATATATATATATATATATATATATATATATATATATATATATATATATATATATATATATATATATATATATATATATATATATATATATATATACAAAATACATATAAAGTAATACAAATTTGTATGAAAATATGTATACAAATACACATAAAATAACATAAATATGTACAAAAATATATATTTAAAATACACATTAAATAATGTAAGAACGTATAAAAATTTATATACAATAATGTAAATTCGTATCAAAATAAATAAACAAAATACAAGTAAAATAATATAAACTTGTGTGAAAATAAATTTACAAAACACACATAACATGACTAAAATTTGTATCAATATATATACAAAAATACCCAGAAATAATTTAAATTTGTATGAAAATAGATATACAAAATACCCATAAAATTAGGAAAATCTGTTTTAAAATATATATACAAAATGCCCATAAACTATTGTAAATTTGTATAAAAATATGTAAACAAATATACATAAAATAACTTAAATTTGTATAAAAAATATATTGAAAATATACATTAAATAATGTAAATATGTATAAAAATTATATACAAAATACACATAGAATAATGTAAAATCGTATTAAAGCTGATAAACAGAATATCAATAAAATTATGTAAATTTGTCTGAAAATAAAGATGCAAAATATAAGTAAAATAACGCATATTTTTATAAAAATATATATACAAAAATACACATAAAATAATTAAATTTGTATTAAAATATATATACAAAATGCACATACAATAAGATAAATTTGTATTGAAATAGATATGCAAAATACACATAAAATAAAGTAAATATGTATCAAAATATATATACGAATACACATAAAATAACGTAAATTTCTATGAAAATATATATACAAAATACACATAAAATGATGTAAATACATATAAAAGTATATATACAAAATACATCTAAAATAATGTAAATTCGTATCAAAATAAATAAACAAAACTCCAATAAAAGAATGTTTATTTGTAGAGAAAATAAATATACAAAATACTCATCAAAAAACAAAAATTTGTCTAAAAATATATACAAAAATACACAAAAATAATCTCAATTTGTATGAAAATAGATATACAATGTAACGGGGTACCTGGGGGGGTTTAAAGGGCGTTGATTAAGACTTCAGCTTCCTTAAGGCGATTATATTCTTAGCCTATATGTACAAGGAGCGTCGGAGCGAGAGCGACTGCCGTTGTGTGACAGTCGGACTCTCGTGAAGGAGTGACGAGTTAGAGGTTGAAAAATAATTGTTACAATTGGTCACGTACGTCAAGGTGACTTTCAAGCTTGATGAAATGGTTTGTATACAAACTGAGACGGTAAACACTGACGGACGACATTCCTATAAGGTGGCGTGATCTATCTGTCGTGGGTTTTTTCCATTGACAATTGTATGCCTAATTCGTGGTGATATTAAATAATAATAATAATAATAATAATACATTGCTATCCTACTATAACACTGCTCGGTCACCTACCAGTGATCGCGACCTCGCGATATACAAAAATCTAAATAGCAGTCTAGTTACCATTAACATACATAGTGAGAGTTTGTTAAGCAGACTGCCTTTGATACAATTACATTAAAACACTGGCTATGTAAGAACATATGTGTAGTCATAATATAAATAGGGAGAGGTAAAACACGTGTGTGACATGAAACATAAGAAATCTCTCAAAAGATAAATATAAGGACACCTGTATAAGAAGCTATCAACTGGCATAGCTACAGACAATGAAACGTTCATCTAGCTCCTAAAAAAAAAATATAGTAGTGAAACATACAGTAGTGAATCATAGTACAATGTTAAGTATAGGAGCAGGGGAATGCCAGGTTTCTGTTATCTGACTTGCTTGAGAAAAGGAAAAACTACCTTGCCAGTGGCCTCCCTGCATCCAGTCGCCGTGTCTGCACAACCAAATAATCGTGCAGGACAGAGTTCCTCCTAATAAGGTAGCACATGACGGCGAGACTGACGAACATCAGAAACATTGGTACAAAAAATCCAGGGTACAAGTAGGGGAGATGCAAGTATTCAGGCAGCGTTTCCTCCAAGATTTCCGCAAAATCTGTTTTGTTTGCGAAAGACAATGAATTAAGGGAATTAGTCACATAAGAGATGCTGGAGAAGTGAATGTTATCGAGAGACCGTAGAGGAAACACTCGATGGGAAATATTGGCCGTGAAAACCAGACGGATCCGGGACGGGTACGTTGTTATGTTAGTGGAGCGGATATAGCATGCTTCCGCATGGCATAGTGACCAGTAACCCGTTGATAAGTGGTACCCTCCGGGCAGATGACTGATACATAGAAGGACTGAGGGAAATATAAATAATGCAGACCCTGAAAGTTATTATGGAAAACAGATGTTGGTGGTAGCTGCTTGTAGGGGCACAGGGAAAGAGCGTCAGACGCGGTCACGCGGGTGAGGGCGATCTCGCATACCCCTCCCCGAACTGGTAGGAAGGCAAAGAGAGACGCAGAGCAATAGAATCGCCTGAAGACCGTCTCCTTGCAATATTGCAAGAGTGAGTAGCTACCCGTTGAATACAGAGCGAAATCCTTCGCGATAAGAACAAGAGACTGGGATGTGTCCACGGTTAACACACTGTCCTTAGCTGAAAAAGGGAGCGGGACAATTTCGTGTGCCTCAAACACGTCCGTCGTCTGAAATGGAACATGAATGATTATGGCATCGGGGGTGAGGCTGGACTCAATCAAGGGGTAAAAATATTGACTCATGTCTGGGTTGAATAAAGGTGTGAGGCTATAATTTTGATACCCGATATGGACAGTCGTTCTCAAATCGAGTAGAGGGAACAAGGCAGGTGTGACTCTACCGTGCGCTGCATCAACCATGTTGCTAATAACCTGCTGATTTGCCGTTGCGACAGAGTTAATGACGTTTTCCAATACATGCAAAGCCTGATCTAGAAGGAGAAACTGATTCACCTGGTCGATCTGCTTGACAACTATGTTGATAACCTCTACCATCTTATTTGTTTGCTCTAGCAGTTCCTCGATGTGAATATGCAACCGCGCAAGTTTTCTACAATTGGCGTTGATCACCATGCGATTTCGGGCAGCAAAGGAAAGTACATGAGCGTAGTGGTCCCGCAAATCGCGCACGTCCTCGTCGGTTGCAGTACCGAAGAGGAACTTTGAGGCGGACCCAACGATGTTGAGCAACCCCCTCTTTACCCGAGAGTGAACTCAGTGAAAACTATAATCCATGTCTGCCTCATCAACTTTCCCCCGTAAGAACAGAATCCTATCCTCCAGTAGCTGAAAAAGAGTCAGAGAGTTGGTACTAGAAGGTACCTTTGATTCCCTAGTCTTGGTAGCCCGTATGGCGTCTGCCATGCCGAGTAGTTTTTCTGAGACTATCCTGATTGTGTCTGTGGTGTTGGTCAAGGAAGTATATGGATATTTTACGAGGAGCACATCTTCTATGAGGAAGACCTCTCCTATGTGTGCCGTGAGGGCGCCAGGCTTCAGGTGGATGGGTGTCGTTGCAGGCAGGGAGCCGAGGGACAACAAGATGATCAGAAAACGCAACATCATGATCTGAAAGTGGTGGGAATGAAGTATTTAAACCCGTGGTCTCAAGTCATAGCTATGGGTGTTGGGATTATCTTGTTGCACATTTGACTCTGAGGGGGGAATTACCAATATCAAGGTCCAAAGGTGAGGGAATTACTTTCAGACGATCACTGTGAACTTCTAGACTGACTCCACTATTTGACTCTAGAACCTCGAACCGATTTCCCCTGACATACCGAACAACTCGGTAAGGACCCACAAATTTAGCCCCCAGCTTCGAACTCCTTTCCGCTTGCTTAATCATGACTGTGTCACTCTCTTTTAATTCCACCGGGACGGCCTGTTTGTGTTCTTTTGACATCATTTCAACCTTTGTAGCTTTTAACGTACACCTAACCTTTGAGTGTATCTTGGAAAACATATGCATCTGCTGTTGTGCGTAGCTATCAGTGTTGTAGAAAGGTTGTTGAGGTTTTGTTAGGAAGTCTTACGGAAGACGTTTCTCCACCCCATATAAGATGTAGTAGGGAGACTTCCTCGTAGAGTCGTTTACCGACGTATTTATGGAAGCGGCTATATGCGATAGCCAATCCTCCCAGTTATCGTGGAGATCGTTCACGGTAGGCTTGAGGACTTGTAAGATTTTCCTATTAGCCCTCTCCGCCAACTCATTAGCAGCTGGGTGGTAAGCTGTGATGAAGGATTGCATGATGTTAAACTGAGCGCATATTTCGCTCAATACTGTGTTCCTAAACTCGGTGTCATTGTCACTCAAAAGAATTCGAGGAGACGAATGTGGACACAACACGTAAGTCACGAGGGCATGGGCCACTCGAGTGGCTCTCTTGTCCTTGAGAGGCGCTAGAACTAGAAACCTAGAGAACTAGTCGACGCACACCAATAAGTAGCGCGAACCATGTTGGCTCTAGGGGAGCTGTAATAAGTCTATATTAACAACATCCCATGACGCCTCCGGTACTAGGTATTGTAACATAGGCGCTGGCCCTTTTACGGACCCCCCGTGCTTAGCACAAACGAAGCAATGTGCGACATGTTTTTCTACATCAACCCGTAATGTGGGCCAGTAGAATTTTCGTCTGGTGACAGATAGCGTCTTGTCTCTTCCCGGGTGACCCGCAATGGGTGTGTCATGGACCAGCTTAAGCGTCACGGGGACGTATTTGTCTGGGATGACCAGTTGTTCTATAGGTACAGGTTTGGTTGGCCATGACCTACAAAGGAGGTTGTCCTCTGATAGGAAGAATTGTGAAAAGGGAACTGGCAATTCAGGAAGGTTTGTTTCGTCTCCCGACTCTAGGGCGTAAATTAACCTCTTCCACACCGGGTGGTCTCGCTGAGCAGTGTGTAGCTCAGGTGAAGTGAAGTTGTGGATGACCTCTGGGGTGGTAATCGCGCCTATCGGAATATTTCGAGATAAGGCATGTGCGACCACATTTGTTTTCCCGGTGATATATATTATCTCCGGATTGTATGCTTGGTTCGTTAAGAACCATCTTGCCAGACGACCGTGTAGGTTTTTTCCCTTGAAAAGATCAGTTATGGCCGCGTGGTCCATACACCACAATTTTGTACCTCAGCACTATGTCTCGAAAATGCTTCAGAGCCCACACAATGGCAAGAGCCTCTAGGTGGGTAACAGAATAGTTCTTTTCGGGCTGTTAGTACTCGACTGGCGAATGGTATTACATGCTTTTACCGGACTTATCTGTTTGCATAAGAGCGGCTCCAGTCCACTAGCCGAAGAGTCTGTACAAAGCTGAAAGACAAGGACCGGAGCCTGTAAGCGCTTTCTTTAAATCCTCAAAGCTCCTTTGTTGAGCTGGGAGCCACTGAAATGGTACGTCTTTCTTTAATAGATGGGTTGGGGACTTGCGCGTGCTGCGAAGTCCTTTATGAAAGGGCTGTAATAACCTGCGACTCCCAAGAAAGACTGTACCATGTCCGCAAACGTTGGCTGAGGGAACTCGGCAATAGCTTTTATTTTGTCGTCCACTGTGTGGATGCCCAATTGATCCAAACACATGCCCCAAAAACTTGATCCAAGGCTTTAAGAATTCAAATTTGGTGATTTTGAGCTTTAATCCGACCTCTTGAAGTCTGTGTAGGACTGATTTTAGTGTATCCATGTGTGCACGCACGTCCTTTTTTGCTATGATGATGTCGTCTAAATACACATAGACAGAGTTACCCAGCAAGTCACCGAAAATACTGTTCATTGTCCTTTGGAAGGTCAAGGGAGCCCTTTGAGCGAATGGCATCCTCGTCCACTCATAGTGGCCATGAGGCGTGCTAAAAGCCGTTATTTCACGTGACTCGGGGGCCATGGGCAGTTTCCAGTAGCCACTGACCAGATCAAGACTCGTAAAGACTTTATTTCCTCTACCAAGACACATCAGAAGATCTCTAAGAACAGGAAGCGGAAAATGATCATCCACGGTCGCGTTGTTTACATGCCGGAAATCAATCACAGAACGATAAGAACCGTCTTTCTTTGGAACCAGAAACAAGGGTGAATTCCACGGGGAATTCGATTCTTTGATGACACCTTGTTCTAACATTTCCGATATAAGTTGCTGCACAACCTACCTCTGACTGTGGGGGAGCTTGTACGCATTGCTATATACAGGATTGGTATTGGGTTTTAACTTAACGTGGTGTTCAGCACACTGCGTAAATCCAAGCGGCTCGCCAGGTAGAGCAAGCGCACCTCTATAATGTTCCAGTAACTGGACTAAGGTTGGCTTAATTTCGGAATAGTGTGCAACTTTTAGGAATGCCTCTAAATTAGCTGTGTATTGTTCGTGAAAAGCCTGACACGCCGAGGTTATGCCTGAGACTTGGGCTGAAGGGTATTCAGCTGGTTCCGGGGCGACATTTCTCCCATACACTAGACACTGGCATAATCTAACACCATGTTTTAAGGATACCGGGGGACCAGACGTGTTTATTACCAATGCCTCTGCAATACCTCCCTCCTTGACTGTAGCGAGAGTTACCTCAACCGTCATCCGATGTAAGTGAGGTGCTCCGTCGATACACACATCACTGCCCGTTGGAGGGGTGTTAGGTAACTGGATATTAACAAGTTTTGCAGCCGGATCCTGAACTATTTGAGGACCTTCTGCGACTGCCATTACTGTCCGCCACAAGTCTGTAATGTTTTCGTTTGATTTGACCGTAAGAGGTGACACGGGCGGTGGCAGACCATAAGTCTGTGATGGGTTGGTCATTTTCTCTCTCTCGAGATAACATAAAAATCCTTAGTTTCAATGCGCGTAGCCTAAGAAACAAATTTGATGAACTGAGATGTCTTGCTTTAACAGAAAATTTTGACATAATTGCTATAACCGAAACATTTATCGACACCACAAATATTGATTTAAGTTCCGAATTCAACATAGATGGCACAGACTCTTCAACAAAGATCGTGTAAACCGTAGAGGCGGTGGCGTCGCCCTTTATGTCAAAAGCTATTTGCAACCCACCGACAAAACACCGGGAAACAGTAACGTTGAACATTTGTGCGTGCGAGTAAACATTGCAAAAGTCAATTTAAATATATCTGTCACCTACAGACCTCCTGCAATCACTCGATGACGACCTTGAAATGTACAGCGTCTTAAGGCAGTCACTTAATAACAACGACTCACTGATATTAGGAGACTTTAACCTCCCCATATCGATCAAGACACTGTCAGGTACAGAAGGCGAGTCACATAGAATGATCGAATTTCTAGAAGAAAATTATCTAAGCCAAATGGTTTCTGGAGCCAACTCGACAAAATAATATACCGACCTTTGTTATAACGACCCAAGATAACCTTGTCAGTAGTGTGCACGCAGTAAGGAGAACACCTCGGTTCTTGCGATCATCATAAATTAGTGCGCGTCGATTGTTAAAGCTCAATCATCAGTGACTGAAAATAAAGTAAAGGTGCCCAATTTCTTAAAAAGAGCTAACTTCAGAAATCCGACAAAACTAACAGAAATACAACTATCAGATGACGGCAACGTAGAGGAAGCCTGGCTGTTTTAAAAATCACTTACTCACTCAGCAGAACACATTCGTCCCCTTGTGCGAAAACGAATTAACACTAATAAAGCCCACCGTGGTTTAATAGCGAAATTAAACAATCAGTCAATGAGAGAAATTGTTCTACAGGTTAAAGAAAGAACAAAGCACGCCTGAAAACATTAGGACTCTATAATGATGCCAGGCGACGAGTAAAAAGACTAGCAGGTCAGTAAAGCGTAGATATGAAGAAAATATTGCAGCCAACTGTAAAAATAACTGAAATCTTTCTTCAGTTACATAAACAACAGAAAGAAAGGCGATCAAAAGTAGGTATTGGACCTTTAACAAACAGCGACGGTGCCTTAGTGACTGACAGCCAACACATTGCAAACCTCTTAAAAAATTACTTATCCTCGGTGTTTAATAATAAAAGTCTTCCTCTCGCTACCACCAACACCAGTACTATTGTAAATCTCGAGCATGCATTGCCTAATTTTTGAAATAACAACCGATGAAGTCCTTAAAGCTCTCATTCACTTAAAACAAATAAAAGTCCTGGACCTGACAAAGTATATCCAACTCTGCTGAAAGAAACAAAGAGCGAAATACTCTCCTCCCTCACAACCGTATTCAATATGTCCTTGCGACAAGGCATCGTCCCTTCAGATTGGAAAAGGCTAACGTGACACCGATTTTCAAGAAAGGAGACAAAAAGTACCAGGTAATTACAGGCCCATTAGTCTAACTTCGGTTGTAGGTAAGCTACTTGAGGCATACTAGAGACAAAATTGTGAGTTACCTTGAAAGCCACTCATTGATTGGGGGACTCACAACATGGCTTCCGAAACAAAAGATCCTGCCTATCAAACCTATTAACCTTTATAACGACCTCTTTCACTGTTTATGACGTAACCAAATCACTGGACGTAGTCTATCTTGATTTCCAGAAAGCGTTTGATAAAGACCCGCATCATAAATTACTTTACAAATTAAAGCAAATAGGTATTGACGGTCAAGTAAACCAATGTATCGCGAAGTGGTTGAGCAACAGACAACAAAGAGTATTGATTGTCGGATTTAACTCAGAGTGGGCGCTCGTCATTAGTGGCGTCCCTCAGGGCTCGTCCTTGGCCCAGTGTTCTTCATTATCTACATCAACGACGTGGATGTTGGACTCAATAACTGCATTAGTAAATTTGCAGACGACACAAAGATTGGTAACTCGTTCTCACTGACGAAGACAGGCAGCCTCCAAGAGGATTTGCACAAAATTTCAGCTTGGTCGGATAGATGGAGATGCCCTTTAACGTAGACAAGTGCCAGGTCCTTCAAGTTGGAACGAGGAATAAGAAGTTTGAATACGAAATGCGCGGCGTTAAACTCAAAAGCGTTCAATGCGTCAAAGACTTGGGGGTCAAAACGCGTCAACCTCAAATTCTCACAGCAATGCATCGATGCAGCAAATAAAGCGAACAGAATGTTGGGCTTCATTAAAAGAAACTTTGTATTCAAGAATAAAGATGTAATACTCCCGCTCTACAACAGTTTAGTCAGACCCCACTTGGAATATGCGGTACAGTTTTGGTCTCCCCACCATGCAAAGGATATTGCTAAATTAGAAGGTGTTCAGCGTCGGGCAACGAAATGATCCCTTCCTTGCGCAACAAATCCTACGAAGAAAGGCTTTCACCCTTAACATGTTCTCTCTGAGAAACGTCGCCTCCGAGGAAAATTGATCGAATGTTTTAAAATACTTAATGGTTTCACGAATGTAGACAGATCAACATTGTTTATGATCGATGACAGTCTGCGCACGAGGAACAATGGCGTAAAACTCAGATGTAGACAAGTAAATTCAGACTGCACCAAATTTTTCTTCACCAACGTTGTAGTGCGAGAAATGGAATAAGCTTCCACCATCAGTGGTCCAGTGTAACACGATTGACTCCTTCAAAATAAGCCCGTCCGTAACTTCCTTCAACTTAATATCAACTATAGCAGAAATGCAACGTTTTGGAGTCTTCTGAATAATGTAAAATCACTTAGGTTTATGGACAGACCACCAAGTCTGGACAATGGGGTCGGTGTGGTCTGATTTTCTATGGCAAATCTATGTAAATCTCTCTCTCTCTCTCTCTCTCCAATCTCTCTAATCTCTCTCTCTCTCTCTCTCTCTACTCTGATCTCTCTCTCTCTCTCTCTCTCTCTCTCACTGACAATCTAAGTCTCTCTCTGCCATTATTTCTCATCTCTCTCTTCCTATCTCTCCTCTCTCTCTCTTTACATAACCTCTTTCCCTTCCTGACCTTCTTTTCTTCCTCCTCCCTCCCTCTCCCTCTCTCCTCGTATCCTTCCCTATACGCACTGCCCCATCATGCGTTGAGAGAGCGCTACACAAACCTTCCATTCTGAACAGCGCCAATGTCCTTGTTTGTCGAAAAAGTGCTGCCCAACACATTGTGTCTTTTGCGGTGCTGGTCCCCTCTCCCTCCTTCCCCTCTACTGCTGCATCCACCCCACTACCCAGCTCTCACACAGTTACCCCCCTGCCCCCAGCCTCATCTGCATGCTTCTTTCACTTGCTAATCCTTTCTCATAACCTAATCTAACGTAAACCAAACTTACCTTCCAATTCTAACGCAAGCCTGTTCCTCCATCCCATCCATCCGTCAAAGCATCATTCATTTAATCCATTAGCTACCACATCGCTCCATCTACACGCCCTTTGACCGACCCCATTCAAAGTGCTTCTGACACCACCACCTCTCCCCTGGCACACACACACACACACACACACACACACACACACACACACACACACACACACACACACACACACACATCATTAATAATAATAATAGTTTATTGACAGAAAATGCAATACAACGTCATACCCAGAAAAAAATCGGTATACCTGTAATTTGTCCAAAACAATATTAATTTTTTTTTTTTTTTTTTTACGCGCTGAGGGTAATTCATATATCGCTCTAAGTTTCTTTATACAAAGGGCAACCAATGGAGAGGTGGAGAAGAAGGACAACGAGAAGAAAATCATTGCCCACTCAACAGGATGCAAACAAGACACCTTAATGGTTTTCACTACTACTGTATTATTATTATTATTATTAGTAGTAGTAGTAGTAGTTGTATAGTAGTAGTAGTAGTAGTAGTAGTAGTAGTAGTAGTAGTGCATCGTCAACATCGTCATCACAGGCAGCTCTCTGTTTTTTACCATTATCATTCTGGGCGGACATTTCCACTAAGAGCATTCTTGACATTTTCCACCATCCGCCTTCCTCCCTCCTCTCCCCTAAAAAGGGCTCACTGGCGTTAGGTACGGAGACCCATTAATCATTTCGATAACAAAAATAAAATAAAATACAATCCTCAGCACTATAACATTTGAAGGACAATAATGAACAGCCTTCATACTAATAGCTAGATCAGTCACTCCAACAACAACAACAACAACAACAACAACAACAGTAAAACAAATAAGGGAAATAAAAAGAGAGAAAAAACATCTAACAAACGTACACGTGATATATATAACACCCGAACACAGTGCAAAGGATAGGCTTCATCACTACATCACAACTGGATCAATAACTCCCTATATCACTTCAAACACAAGAACAGGAACAATAAGCACAAAGACAATCAAAACAATGGGAAAAAATCAAACATCTGTAACGAACGCGCATTTTTTCTCCTCCTCCCTCTTTCTCCTGTTCCCCTCCTCGTTATCCTCGCTGCTTCTCCGTTCAATTCCCAGTTCTCTTGTGGCGTCGTTCCTTCACTGCGCCATTATTATATTTTGCTTCAGAAAACGGCGCGCCTTTCGCCTCCAGGTGGAGCCGTTTCAAGGGTTTTTTTCTGGCCCACTTCTCAAGCCGCCGGCTATTTAAAGCGAAAAGTAAATTGGCTGGGTCTTATTTCGCTGCTCTTGCTCTCTCCTCTCGTCCCTGCTTCTCTCTCTCTTGCCCAGTGCTCTTCATTATTTACATCGACTTGACGTGGATGTTGGACTCAATAACCGCATTAGGTAAATTTGCAGACGACACAAAGTGATTGGCAATCTGGTTCTCACTCGACTAAGACAGGCAAAGTTCTCCAAGAGGATTTGCACAAAATTTCAGCGCTTGGTCGGATAGATGGGAGATGCCCCTTAACGTAGACAAGTGCCAGGTCCTTCAAGCTGAATGAGGAATAAGAAGTTCGAATAATGAAATGCGCGGCGTTAAACCTCAAAAGCGTTCAATGCACAAAAGACTTGGGGTCAAAATCGCACACAAACCTCAAATTCTCACACAGCAATGCATCGGATGCAGCAAATAAAGCGAACAGAATGTTGGGCTTCATTAAAAGAAACTTTGTATCTGCGAATAAAGATGTAATACTCCTGCTCTACAACAGTTTAGTCAGACCCCACTTGGAATATGCGGCACAGTTTTGGTCTTCCCAATCATGCAAAGCGCGATATTAAGCAATTAGAAGAAGTTCAGCGTCGGTTGTCATAAACGAAAATGATCCCTTCCTTGCGCAACAAATCCCATGAAGAAAGGCTTTCACCTCAACATGTTCTCTTGAGAAACGTCACCTGAGGAAAAACTGATCGAATGTTTTAAAATACTTAATGGTTTCAATGAATGGTAGACAGCTCAACATTGTTTATGATCGATGACACTTTGCTAATGAGGAACAATGGCATAAAAACTCAGATGTAGACAAGTAAATTCAGACTGCACCAAATTTTCTTCACCAAACGGGGTTGTAGTGCGAGAATGGAATAAGCTTCACCGTCAGGTGGTCCAGTGTAACATGATTGACTCCTTCAAAAATAGCGCGACCGTCACTTCCTTCCAACTTAATATCAACTAGAGTAGAAATGCAACGTTTTGGAGTCTTCTGATTAATGTAAAATCACTTAGGTTTGCTGACAGACTCACCAAGTCTGACCATGGGTTCAGGTGGTCCGATTTTCATAACGGCGTAACCCTCTCTCTCTCTCTTCTTCAGTCAGCGTTTCTTGCCCTTCACCCCTGAGGTCAATCCTGCACGCGCTCCCACCTCCGTGACCTCCTCGTTTGTGAATCCAATTCTCGTGTGCTGTACTGAACTGTACTTGTGGATCTTGCTGTGTGCTGTGGTGTCAGGTGTTATTTCATAATGTGTTGCGTAACTGCTTATTGCTTCAACTGGAGTTATGTCTGCAGAGGTGTATGGTTTGTCAAAGTGACCACGTGCTTCATTGACAGGATTAAGTGTTGCCTTTATTTTTACTACCTCTCTCCGCCTGTATCTACTCCTCTCTCATGTAGCGGCCCTGTAAAACATATATACAATTCCTATACACAAAACACAGTGTTACACTCTTTCCGCCACATTCTTTATATATTTCCAGACTCCACCTGACGCTCCACTTCCATTTGGTGTTCAGACCTACTCTGACCTGGACTTGAATTCAGATTTCATTCCCCAGAGACCAGTAATCCTTCCTCCCTCCCTCTCAAGGTTTCTGCTCCTCTCTCCCTCGCCTCCCTCCTCCATTGCCCCTCCCCCTCTCTCTCTCTCTCCTCATTACCACTCCCCCACTCTTGCCTTCCTCTCTGTCCTCCTTCCTCACTCCCTATCTCGTTCCCACCCTCTCTCTCTCCCCCTTTCCTTCAGCCCTCTTCCTCCCTCCATCCCTATCTCCTCCTACGCCTTCCCATCTCTCTCTCTCTCTCTCTCTCTCTCTCACTTATTCTCGCTTATTCACGCACGCGTCCTCTGCCCCACGAAAAGAAAGCAAAGCAACATATAGATACCTCCTCCTTACCAAGATGGCGCTCAAGAAATGTTCTGACTTAGCACAGGAAACTTCTCTGGTCATTTCTTCTCAGGACGATCGACCGTCCGTAAAGATCTGCCTGTTGACCCAGCAGATGGAAACGAGACTCCTTCAACAGGACGAAAGGCCGACGGCTGGCGAGAAGAAGATCACCGAACTGGGTCAAGTACTTCGTTGATACCGTGCATGAGCTTCATCCAGGCTGAACATCGTCGCTCCTCCTGTAATTGACGCCTCATCAATTTCTCCTCACCTGCACTTCTCGATGCCCAAGCCACCTTCCGAAGAAGGCGTAACGTCACAGGAACCGGTAGAGCTGGGACGCTGAATGCGCTTCACCCTCTGTGAGAGGAGGAGCCAGACCCGGCCCCTAGAGCCATTTATCCCACTCTATTGTTACTGAACAGACTTAAGCCATACTGGAGGAGGAGGACGAGGAACAGAGCATACCCTGGTCGGTGACTCTGGCGATTCGTGCCATCAGGTGGTTGGAATTCCTGTGGCAGAGTCCCCGTCGTAGGCGTAACTACTGTTATCCTGGGAGCTGGTGTTGACGACATCACAGCTGCACTGGACGAGGTCTCTGCTGTGGCCTCTAATGACTCACTCTCTTTGTTCTCCACACAGGTACAAACGGACGTCACCACGACCTGTTCCTGGGAGGAACTGCTGGACAAGTACCGTAGGCTCATCCAGCAGTATAAGACTAAACTCTAATATTTTGATTTCCAGGAATTCTACCACGGACATGGGATGAGGGCGACTTCTTAAGCAGTAAGGCCTTCAGCCTCAACAACCGCCTGCAGCAGATTCTTCTGCGGAGAGCTTGACGTCGAATTCCTTAACGCCCGGAACGATTTCCTACGGCCAGAGTAGATCTTTCCAGTGGGACGGCATAATCTGTCCCCATCGGGGCAGCTTTCAGATTTGGAAGGCTTTCAACAACGCGCCGTAATACGTAACGCCCGAACAACAAAACGACTCTCAGCCACGTCCTTCCATCCCGCTCCGTGTAAATAGACACCTCACACTGCAACAGACCTGTAACATTGAACCCTCCAGTACCTCTATTACCAAGCTTCAAGATAACTCTAAGAGTCCTTAGTTTCAATGTGCGTAGCCTAAGAAAACAAATTTGATGAACTGCGATGTCTTGCTCTGACAGAAAACCTTGACGTAATTGGTTATAACCGAAAACATTTATCGACACCACTAATATTGATTTAAGTTCCGAATATAACATAGATGGCTACAGATTCTTCATAACAAATGATCGTGTAAACCGTAGAGGGGTGGTGGTCGCCTTTTGGCTCAAAAGCTACTTGCAACCTACTGACAAAACACCAAGAAACAGTAACGTTGAACATTTGTGCAAGCGAGTAAATACTGCAAAAAGTCAATTTAAATATATCTGTCACTTCACAGGCCTCTGGGCAATTTCACTTGATGGCGATCTGAAATGTACAGCTAGTCTTAAGGTAGCCACTTAATAATAGCGACTCACTGATACTTCAGGAGATTTTAACTCTCCCCCATATCGACTGGGCGACACGGGTGCTGGTACAGAAGGTGAGTCCCATAGAATGATCGAATTTCTAGAGGAAATTACCTAAGCTAAATGGTTTCTGGAACCGACCTGACAAAATAACATACTTGACCTCCGTTATAAGGACCCAAGATAAATCGCAGTCAGTAATGTCACGGTAGGAGAACACCCTGGTTCCTCCTGCGATCATAAACTAGTGCGCGTTGACATTAGAGCTCAAACATCGGTGACTGGAAAATAAAGTTAAGGTGCCCAATTTCAAAAGAGCCAACTTCGTAGAAATCCGACGAAACCTATTAGATATGCAACTATCAGATGACGGCAATGCAGAGGACGCCTGGCTAAATCTCTTTAAAAAATCACTTACTCACTCAGCAGGACAGATTTGTCCCCTTGTGAAGGAGAAGCGAATTACCACTACTTAAAGTCCACTCTTTTGGTTTAATAGCGAAATTAAACACTCAGTCAAGGAGAGAGAAATTGTCTTACAGGTTAAAAGAAAGACCTCAAAGCATCGCCTGAAAAACATTAGGGACTTACAATGATGCAAGGCGACGAGTAAAAAGATTAGTGCATCAGGCAAAAGTTGCAGATATGAAGAAAATATTGCAGCCAATCTGTAAAAATAATCCGAAAATCCTTCTTCAGTTACATAAACAACAGAAAAGGCGATCAAGAAGTGGAATTGGACCTTAATAAACAGCGACGGTGCACTAGTGACTGACAGCCAACACGTTGCAAACCTATTAAATAATTACTTTTCCTCGGTAAGCTTACTAATAATACCAGTCCCTCCCACCACCACTACCAAATACCAGTACTTCAATGTAAATCCTTGAGCATGCATTGTCTAACTTTTGAAATAAAAACCCAGATGGTGTCTCAAAGCCTCAAATCACTTAAACAAATAAAAGTCCTGGACCTTGATAAAGTATATCCAACTCTGCTGAAAGAAACAAAGAAATGAAATACTTCTCCCCTCACAAATCGTATTCATTATGTCCTGGTGATGTTGGCATTGTCCCTTCAGTAGATTGCAAAAGGCTAACGTGACACCGATTTTAAGTAGCGAGACAAAAAGTACCAGGTAATTACAGGCCCATTAGTCTAACTTCGGTTGTTGGTAAGCTACTTGAGGGCATAATTAGAGACAAAATTGTGAGTTACCTTGAGTGTACTCATTACACTGGGGACTCGCCAACAGGCTACCGAAACAAAAAGATCCTGCCTATCAAATCTATTAACCTTTTTATAACGACCTTCTTCTACTGCTTTCTCTATGACGTAACCAAATCACTGGACGTAGTCTATCTTGATTTCCAGAAAGCGTTTGACAAAGTCCCCCATCATAAATTACTTTACTAAATTAAACAAATAGGTATTGACGGTCAGGTAAACCAATGGATCGGGTGAACTGGTTGAGCAACAGACAACAAAAGAGTAGTGGACTTGACGACGGATTTAACTCAGAGTATGCCTGTCACTTTTCTGTGGCGTCCTCAGGGGCTCGGTTCTGGCCCAGTGTTTTCATTATTTACATCAACGACGTGGATAAAGTTGACTCAATAACCGTATTAGTAAATTTATAGACGACACAAAGGATTGGTAACTCGGTTCTCACTGATTTGAAGACAGGCAAAGCCTCCAAGCAGGATTTGGTACAAAATTTCCTCAGCTATCTGGTTTGGATAGATGGAGATGCCCTTTAACGTAGACAAGTGCCAGGTCCTTCAAGTTGGAACGAGGAATAAAAAGTTTTGATTGTCGAAATGCGCGGCGTTAAACTCGCGCGTTCTCAATGCGTCTGGTTGACTTGGGGGTCAAAATCGCGTCAAACCTCAAATTTCACAGCAATGCATCGATGCAGCAAATAAAGCGAACAGAATGCCAATACGGGCTTCATTAAGAAACTTTTTATTTAAGAATAAAGATGTAATACCCCTGCCTCTACAACAGTTTAGCCAGACCCCACTTGGAATATGCGGTACAGTTTTGGTCTCCCCACCATGCAAAGGATATTGCTAATTAGATAGGGTGCTCCAGCGTCGGGCAACGAAAATTATCCCTTCCTTGCGCAACAAATCCTACGAAGAAAGAAGGCTTTCACCCTTTTAACATGTTCTTCTTGAGAAACGTCGCCTCTGAGGAAAACTGATCGAATGTTTTAAAATACTTAATGGTTTCAATGAATGTAGACAGATCAACATTGTTTTATGATCGATGACACTTTGCGCATGAGGAACAATGGCGTAAAAACTCAGATGCCGTAGCCAAGTAAATTCAGACTGCACCAAATTTTTTCTTCACTCAACGATGAAAAGCGAGAATGGAATACAAGCTCCCATCATCAGTGGTCCAGTAAGTAACGATTGGGACTGACCTTCAAAAATAAGCTCGACCGTCACTTCCAACTTCAACCCCATTATCAACTACAGAGAGAGAAATGCAACGTTTCTTGGAGTCTCTAGATTAATGTAAAATCACTTTAGGTTTAAGCGACAGACCACTAAGTCTGACCATAGTCTGTGTGGTCTCTCTCTCTCTCTCTCTCTCTCTCTCGTTTGTATACTTATTTTGCCATTAGTAACTAAACACTGTTTAGGATAAACCTACTACAATATTATTATTTATGCTTCCATAATATATGCATGTATATTACGTTAGTCTTATTTGGAAAATAAAAACATTTTATTCTAAAGAGGTCTCATAAGTTCCTTACAGGTGACGTCACGAGCTGTGAGACAAAACAAACGTCGCCACGGCCACCAACCAACGCATCAATATAAAATTTATGCTATATATAGTGTATGTCACTGCATCAAGCACTGTTTATATAAATATTAGCCACACAATATTTTCCATTATAGAAATGTATCTAAAATGCATTAATTTTCGGTTTTCAACGTTTGTTTGATTTGCAGTAGTACCAACAATGTAAGGAACAATAGCTTCCAAGGGGAAGTGAAGAGACCGTTTAAAACCACTGCACGGAAGCACACTCTAAGAGACGTTTCTGACGAAGAGGAAGAGGTTGACTGATACTCCCGCCGTCAGCCGCTCACACACACACACACCACACACACACACATACCACTCCGATAACTTAGTCGGTAAAGCGCTGAGCTGCCAGGCCTCGCGGCGTGATAGGCAGCTGTTGAGACACGCCAGTCCTCGTCGCCAGAACGACTCGGTCGGCTAGATTTCGATCGCCGATAGAGTCGGTCTGTCGGCCCTGCTAGGGCCGCCAATATTAAACCCGTGCTCCCCGCGCAGAGAGGAGCATTTTTACCCGCTTAAGACAAGGGCCCGTTCCCCTATAGTGATAGTATTAGGGGCAAATCTTTAACAATAACGGGCAGCGGTTCGAGCCCCGTACAGGTTGAGAGGTCCTGGCAGTACCCAGAAATCGACTAAAGAGTCTAGGCTCAAATCGTGAGGGTACTTGCTGGCGATTGCGAGTCCAACTCGTGATCAAACTGTGGTGAAATACACACACACACGGTGGCTGTGTCTGTGGCCCAGACCTGACCGAGGTCAGACATGGGTCACGGCGCTCCGTAAGGAGCAGCCTGGGGCCAGCCTGTTGGCCTCTCCCCTTCCCCTCCATCCCCCTCTCCCTTTTCATCAATAACCCAACACTGTAAGAAACTTTTTGTGACATCAAGCTTAATCATGGTGAGAGAAAGTGCAGTGCGTTTGTGGTGCCGTGAAGACAATGAAGAGTAGTAATGGCCAGTGTGACGTCGACGCCGCCTAACCATCCAGCCGACGCCGGCCCCCAGGTGCCCCCAGGTACACCAGCCCGACCATCACGCTGGTGGGAGAATTCGTTCAGGTGCAGTGCAGTGTTGAGGCCCGTCACTCAGGTGGAGTCACGGTTGGGGCAAATGGCAAGGGCAAGTGGCATGGGGCAGTGCAGACGTTTTGATGTTCCCACGCCTACCGCTTCTCGGTCCACCTCTTCCTATCTTGTCTCACCGGCTGGAGAGATTAGAAGGATATCACTCAGCTGAGTGACGGCCGACACCGCTTCTACCTGCACCCCTGCCATCAACTGCGACCTGACCCTTTTTTGACCTGGGGTTGACCTGGGGCCTAAACACCTGACCCGTCACCCGGAATACCACACCGCCTCCTTCAGCACTCACGCACTGCAGTCCACCACCACCTCCCCCAACCACCCTAGACCCCTATACCCCTTTCACATTGTACTTTTTTTTTCATATTTGATTACAATATTTTATTTTACCGTGTATATTTTCAGCTTCACAGCTGCAATCACTTAATAAACCGTTTATTATTTTTATTATTATTTATTATTATTATTACACACACACACACACACACACACACACACACACACACACACACACACACACACACACACACACACACACACACA
Organism: Eriocheir sinensis; assembly: GCF_024679095.1. Lineage (NCBI taxonomy): Eukaryota > Metazoa > Arthropoda > Malacostraca > Decapoda > Varunidae > Eriocheir > Eriocheir sinensis. The sequence goes on along the minus strand of NW_026110984.1, from coordinate 382,981 downwards.
ACTAAGCCGCACACCCACACACCCACACAGAGACTAAGCCGCTCGCCCACACACACACCCACACACACACACACACACACACACACACACACACACACACACACACACACACAGTTTTTATCTAGGGATGATTGGGGAAAAAGTGACAACAGAAAGCCCGGAGTGTGGAACAGCAGGGGATGCAGGACAAGTTGGGCTGTGAGATTTGAGGGAGAAAAGATGAAAAGTCTCTCTCTCTCTCTCTCTCTCTCTCTCTCTCTCTCTCTCTATCTCTATCTCTCTATCTCTCTCTCTCTATTTTTGTTGTGTTTTTATGATTCAGCGAAACATCAAACTTTTTGTGTTCGAAGCTTCAAAGGAAACGATCCTGATGGAGACAAATGAACCAGGGCTGTGTGTTTGTGTGTTCACGACCGCTTCACAAGCAGTTTTTGCCGAGCAATTTTGCCGGCGGGCAGGCATCGATGGCGTGCAGGAAGGCGCGTCACACAAGGCCGCCCAGGACACCTGGCGCACGGCGGCCAGCGGTGAGCCGCCGCGCGCAGACTCAGACTGTCCAGGGGCGATATATTCTGGGCGCAGGTATCACACCTGGCTGTCGTCTCTCAAGAACAGTTGTGCACTTTGACAATCATTTGACAATGTGTATGCATATACTCCAAACAGGCGCGAAAGTTTTTAATAATTTTCCATGGTTTCAATTATATCTCCACAAAAATATTTATGAAATGAAGATAACTGCTGCACTGCCAAACGATCGTCTGCCGCGCGGCCTATAACAGCTAGTTTGAAGAGAGCCTGAGCCGACGTGCGCACGTGTAGATATTCTCTCTCTCTCTCTCTCTCTCTCTCTCTCTCTCTCTCTCTCTCTCTCTCTCTCTCTCTCTCTCTCTCCTGCCCGCCGACCCTTTCCCCCTTTTATGAATGTCTTCAGCACGCGAAGCTAAAAAAAAAAAAAGGAAAAGAAAATGGAAAAATATGAAAGTCACACACGCTGTATTTTTTTTTATCAGGAACGCAATTCTCTCTCTCGCTCTCTCTCTCTCTCTCTCTCTCTCTCTCTCTCTCTCTCTCTCTCTCTCTGCTCATCCTTTTCCTTCCCTTCCCCTCCTGTTCCTTCCGTCCTCTCTCAGCATGCGAGGAATAATTACACTTCATTTCTTCAAATCAGGTTTCACGGGGCATGTTTTTCGCCTTTATCGTGTTCTGCTTTCTTTCTACTATCTTTCTTCTGAGCTTCTCTTTTTCATTTCCTCCATCCCTCCTTTCCTTCTTCTTCATCCTTTCCTCCCTCTCTCTCCTTCCCCCTTTGTCACTTTCCCTCCCTCCCCCTCCTTCCCTTCCAATATGACTAATGAGACGTTTTTATGTAATACTTTTCAAGGGAGTATTGTTGTTTGTGTGTTTTTGTATTCGTTTATTTGGCGTTGTATGTTTTACCAGCATTATTATAACTTTTGTGTTGTTTATTTTCAGTTTGACTTTAATTTTCTTCCGTTCATATACCTGATGTTTGTATTTTAACCATATTTTTTTTATAACATGTCTCCTGTGTACCGATCTTCATGCGTTTATTCTGGTATACTCTTATGACGTCCTTTTCTTGTCGCTTCTGTTTTACTACTTTTAGTTTCTTTAATTAACTACCTATTATCGTTTTTCTTCATTATCCAGACGTGGGAAGAGATTATGGACTGTATTTCCTTTATTTATCAAACGCTGTTTGTCCCGTTCAAAGGTGCCCACTGTACCAAAAGATATTGGTGTTGCCCAGGTAAAAACATCCTTCGGACAGGTAAAATTGTCCCCCCCTAACGCTGGCTCTAAAATTGCGCTTCTGAGTACGTGTGTGTGTGTGACGTCAGAGCGTGGGTAGGAGGAGAGGTTGCAAAACTAACAGCGGCTCAGTCTCAGACTTGACCCCGTGACGTGCAGTGACTTGCAGGACATGTATGGGGAACTTTTTTACACACAGACAGCACATACAGTCTGTGACAAGAGGCACATATATATATATATATATATATATATATATATATATATATATATATATATATATATATATATATATATATATATATATATATATATATATATATATATATATATATATATATATATATATATATATATATATATATATATATATATATATATATATATATATATATATATATATATATATATATATATATATATATATATATATATATATATATATATATATATATATATATATATATATATATATATATATATATATATATATATATATATATATATATATATATATATATATATATATATATATATATATATATATATATATATATATATATAAATTTCAGTAGACAATGAAAAGAATAAATAACCTGCTCGACACAGAAATAAATCAAGACAACAGGAGCTCCGTTGAGTAAAAACTCACCCACTTCCAAGACCCAGACCTATACCACTCTGACGTCACGAGTATAGGCGGAGTTTACCTATACCACTCTTTTTGACGTCACGGGTATGGGCGGAGTTTGGTACCTTGCCTGCGGAGGGGGGGATGATTTTACTGTCGGTAGCCTATATTTACCTAGGGTGTTGCAATCTTCTGAAACCATGAATTTTCCCAGTAATGTACCTTCAGAACAGAATGCTGGGTTTCAATAACAGAAACCTCTCGTAGTCGGGGAGCTTAGGGACTGTGGAAGGGGTGATCGTGCAGATTCATCTAAAAGCATCAAATTTGGCCCAGACGTAGGTTATACTATACTATTTCGAATTCTAGAGAGTGGCAAGAAAATTGCCCACTTTAACCCCTTTTTTGGGGGTAAAAAAAACAAAAACATGCTGAGGGTATTTTTTCTATATATTTAGTTTTTTCTCTAAAACGGTGCGTTGTATGTGAAAATGTACACGAATAAAAGAAATGGAAATGTAATTCTACACAAGTTCATCTTTATAAGTTATTCTTGTAAATATAATAGTTTCTGCGTAAAGCAGCCCGGAAGTGGAGGCACATTTTGCTCTAAATAAAAAAATCGATTTCACGATTACTTTTCGTTCAATAACTCCTGAATGATGTAGTTTTAGATAAATTTCCATAGAGATGAAATTGTAGGGTGAATATGTCTATTTCATTAGATATGTATTATCTCGTTCTACATATTAACGTTTCTACATAAACATGCCGAGAAAAAAAATATCGTGAATAGCTAATAAAAAAATCATTGCATAATTAAACGCCTTTTTTCTTGTTCACTTTCAGGTGTGTTGGCAAGCAGACTTCTGTATGGTAATAGCTGTTATGGAATGGCTAAATGCATGCTGATAGTGAAGTACAGCAAGGTTGACTGAGCATGATGCTAAATTATGGACTACTATATGGTAGCATATAGATACTGTATTAGTGGATATTTGTGACAGTGAAGAAGAACATGGTGATAAACAGCAGACTAGTGTATGATGATAACAATATAGTTGACTATGTATGTGCTTCTGCATGGACGCATGGGCACAGTTTACTGATGGTTAACAGTGGGCACCTGGCGGATGCACATTGTAGATTTACTGTACATACATATGTCAGTTCAAAATATAAGACGATGGATGATATCAACTGGCAGTGGCAGATCCAGCTCAGGTGAAGGGGTGGGGGTGCTGATATACAAGATGGGCGCACACCATACTACATATATATATATATATATATATATATATATATATATATATATATATATATATATATATATATATATATATATATATATATATATATATATATATATATATATATATATATATATATATATATATATATATATATATATATATTTATATATAATATAATTTTATATGATATATATATATATATATATATATATATATATATATATATATATATATATATATATATATATATATATATATATATATATATATATATATATATATATATGCCTATTTTTGCTGAATATTCACATAATATTTGCTAGCATTGCAATTAGTGGATCGGGCCCGCAGTGACCCAGGCTGCCCAGTAATAATGAGGCGACAATGACTGGCTGCGGCTGGATTTGAATCCACCTAATCCATTCATGCCGCTTAACGTGCTTTTTTTTTCTTATAAAATAAAATAATGATAATGTTCGTAATTTCTTTATTTGTTTGTATATTATTTCTTTGAATCATTATTATTATTACACATAATAATAGTAGGCGTAGTAGTAGTTGTAGTAGTAGTACTATAGTAGTAGGTAGCAGTAGTGCAGGTAGCAGTAGTAGAATTAGCACAGAAGTAGTGGATCAATTGAACAATTGTCCCAAACCGCTCTGGTAAGGATCTTCCAGGTGGGCAGTTGGGGGGACTTTCAGTTGATGACAGGACTACAGAAGGCCAAACCTCACTGCAGACCTGACACTGTCAGGAATCAAAACCCCAGCAGCAGTTCCGACCTCACTAACACCTCACCGGGTTGACCTGACATGGATCAAACCTAGCAGTTGACTTGACCTCAATTTACTTTTTTGACTAACCTTATACAATCAGATCAATTTTAGCACCATTGGGTCTAGACCAGTCTGTAGTTCGACATGGCCTGTGACATCCAAGTCTGTCGTGCTCCTCTGCTGACTGAGGATCTGTTTTGATCAATTGCTTTCAAAACAACATTGACTTTTAAGAATGAAGGAAGTGTGGCACCAGACAATGCGATGAACTGGACCAAACATGCCAAGTGTAAAGATGATTATGCGGAGATGTCAACGAAAGGCTGTTAAGTACAAATATAACAAGGAAGGACTGGATAATTTTGCCAACTCCGACTCATCACTTCAGACCCGATCTTACTTTTCTATGGAGTGAAATCTACTGGCGAAAAACAAAGCATCCCGTCAAAACAAGTGTTTCAGAGATAACTATGGTCGACTGCTACATTTTTTCGAAAAACTTGCAGCAGATAATTTCAGCCAGCCCCTAATGCTTGGCGGTCCTGGGACAGTGGTAGAAGTGGATGAATCTCGTTTTCCATAAGCCCAAGCATCATCGGGGTCGAGGACCACACACCTTCTGTGTGGGTGTTTGCATGGTCGACACCAGCACATCAGCGGTCATTACTTGGAAACAGTGGACGCAAGAGATGCTGCTACCCTTCTCCCTATCATCAACACAGTGGTGCAACCAGGTCCATCAGTTATAGCATATATATATATATATATATATATATATATATATATATATATATATATATATATATATATATATATACTGGGATGAATGGAGGACATACCACAACACCCAGGGTCAGGGACGGAGCACAGGACGGTCAACCATTCTCTGAACTTTGTTGATCCTCAAACTGGGGTTCACACTCAAACAATTGAGTCATATTGGAACAAACACAAGTCTACCTCAAGACGATGAGGGGCTGCAGGTGAGACTTCCTTTACTCATATCTGCAGGAATTTATGTGGCGTGACCGATTTTTTACAAATGGCTTTGAAAACCTGTATTCATATTTCCACTCAATACCCTATGTGAAAAATGCAAAAATAAAGTGCTCCACATATTTTTTATTTTTGTATTTACGTCGTATACGGCGCCGGTAGGCTTCTTCCCGGTGGATCCTGATGGTCGGCCCAAGGCTTCTTACCGGTGGGGCCTGATGATCGGCCCAGCCCGTTCCATCGCAGGCGAGAGTTTATGGTGGCGCCATCATGCATTGGCTCATGCTGCCCTCCCGGAGCTCATCTTTAATCCTAGAATCTAGAGTCCGGGTCGATAGTTGGTCTTCTGGACAGCATGTGGGTAATTTTAAGCCACTCGGCGGCGGCTGAAAAACCCCAGCTTGGTGGCACCGGGCGGGGATTGAACTCGCGTCGTCCTGAACGCGGCGCCGTCACGCTATCCATTCAGCCACCGCCTCTGTGCTGTTTAATCTCACACCCATTTAGTATACATGTACATAATAATAAAACTATTAGTTATAAATAATGCGACATATAGAATGTAAGATTATGCATACTAAATGGTATAAACTAAAAATAATACATTAATTTTCGATATTTCTTGTTGGAGGGGCGATTCTTCAGTTGGGAACTCTGGGGGGGCCGATTCTTCAATTGATCCACGTAGTATTGTTACTATTATTATTATATTTAGTAGGCTAGTAGTAATGTTCATAGGAATGATAGCCCCCTAGATCTCACTGAATCTTTGAAAGGGCGCAATTTGACGAAACCAAGAAAAGAAGGACTTATAACACTTGGGAGAGATCTGAATGTCTTTAAAGAATTTAATTATATTCCATATGGTATGTCAGTGTCATTTGATCAACATAATGATGGTTCAGGTATTACTTCAATTCTTACTTCAGATAATGCAAAGTATCACAAATTATGTAGGAGTTACTGTAGTAGATCTCGTGTTAAGAGGTTACACCAAAATCGAGAAACAAGTAGCTACTGACAATGTCGATTACAATCTCAAAAGTTGGGCACAGTCAAGTTTTTTTTTTTTTTTTTTGTTACGTGGACGGCTGACTGCGCAAGTTGCTGATGCCCGTGCAGGTGACACTTATTACCATGTTTAAATGCTATTTACATTTACGAGACGCGGCTCGGGCTGCAGATCGTCAAACATCTACAAGCCCTATTCTAGAGATGTATCGGATGTCGATTTCAGACATCTGCGGATGGATGTATATGAGTCATTTGCGGATGAAATGTGAATGCGGATATCAGTCTCTACTAAATGCGGATGCAAATGTGGATGCGGATGTCAAAATATGATATCCTCACGGATGCGGTCTGATGTTTTTTACGTCAAACAGTTCTGGGATACCCCAAAAGCCTGTTTCAGTCAGACCATGCAGACAGGGGAAGTAACAAATAAAAACAAGGTGCAGAAGAACCAAAATACTGCCAAATGAGTTTCGAATGGTGTCTTACTAGTTGATACTTCTCTCTTTAAGTATTTAAGTCATGGGAAGAGACGTAAATACGGACGCGGAAAAGTTTCAGGTATACTAGTGGAAGTAAAGTGGAAATACTTTTGTGCAATAAATTTTTGCATAGCAGTTAATACACATTTTGTGCGTTACCCAGGATGCCGGACGTGGACCTGCGTGTCCATTCATCCCTTGACCACTCCCCAACCTCCCACCTTTTCAAGTGGTTAGCTATGAATCTATAACCAACATGATTGAACGATACTATAAACACATTTGTGCTCCAATATTTAAAGTTCAGATGGGCCAGGATTTTCGTTTCAAAACGATGGCTTGTCTATTTCTGGCAAAAATAAATTGTGCTTAGCGTCATAACATCAGAATGGCTTTTCTCAAACAGCTGCTGCTCACTAAGACGCTGCTTGGTGGACAGGAGAGATACTGGCAACTACCTTGCCAAATCTTGGTGAATTTCTGTCTTCATTGTCTTCCTGTTACAAACTATCTTGGCTTATTTCCGCCATTCTTTTCTCTGTGATATTTCTCATCACTCTTTCGCAGGTAATATTGCCTACAGATGAGTTTTCCTTCATCATCACCATGGTAAGAATAAGTCATTGCTTCCATCTGTGTTTCCACAGGTGTTCGCATATCTCTTCTTCGTTTCCTTCTTGGTTCTCCATCTTCCTCTTCTAGAATGGTCGTCTGACAGGCTCACTCTATACTCTGGCAGTGATTTTATGATCAGTGACAAGTTAAGAAGAAAAAATTCTCTTGTATCTTGGGTCAATATATGTTTGCCAATTCTACAGGTCTTCATTTTTCCAATCCAGAAAATCTTTCGCGCATCAGCTTACATTAACTTCTTTCATCAAGTTTACTGCCTGTGTTCCTTGTCTTCATCTTCATTTAACTCAATCTCACCTGATCCTGGGCTGGTTTATCTTCCCAGAGCTTGTATCCTGGTATGGGATTTTCTTCAGCAGGTTGAGAACTACTGATGTGGTATGCTAAAGAGTGTGTTTTAGGACTTTTACCGTGGAATCACTGTCACTGTTGATGTGGAGGTCACTAAGTTTTCTGTAAATATCTTCATAGGTTGCCTTGAGCCTTGTACACATTTTATGCACATAATCAGCGCCACTCAGTATTGCTGAGCTGTTTGATTTTAAGGTTAATGACATATACCACACAGATTCCTTTATTTCTAGTGTTCTTCTTGCCATGTGTAAGTGCATATTCCATCTTGTGGGTGATCATGAATAACAGAGAATGCCAGTTTGCTTATGGGATCACTATTATAGAAAATTTTCGAGATGCTTGCTTAATGTGAAAGAAAATAACTTTTATTCTGTCTTCATTCATTATATTCTAGTAAATACATCAAGCCTCTATTAACAATAATAATGATAATAATAATAATAAAAACAATACTTTAATATTGCCCCTTCCATACATGAAAAATCTTTTCATCAACTCACTGTATCAGGAAGCGAGCGACAACAGGAAAACTCGTGCCGATAAAGAAAGAACTCATACTTTGCTAAGTTCATATTTTTTTAATATTGTGGCGTATAATTATAAACATTCACATTCATGTTGGGAAAACACATTCTACTGGTGTGAAGTGAGATATGGTCTAAAGACTGCAATAATACGCTTATTCTCTTACGACACATTGATCTCTCTCTCTCTCTCTCTCTCTCTCTCTCTCTCCCCAGCAGTAAGGCATCGGGGTGAGTGAAAGCACTGAGGTGATAGCCTCTCCTCTCTCCCTGCTGCCTCCTCACACACACACACACACACACACACACACACACACACAGTGACTCACTCATCTGTCGTTACTAATCAACATTCCACCATTCAGTTTTGCAGTTTATTTATAAATTTGTACTTCATAGTCACTAAGTAAGTCCTCCCCTCCTCTGACCTTCTAAATTCTAGACACATTACGTTGTGTAGGGTTTGAGAAAGGAGATAGTCCATTGATATTATTTGCTTTAGTTTTTTGCTAGATAGTAATTCATTAGACACACACATCGAAAATAAGTTGCTCACATTTTCTAGCTCTGCTCCTGAACTTTTCTAGGTCATGTGGCTTCAGGCAGTCCTCTGCTGCTCTGCTAGTCTTAGCAACTGCGTGTCTATATATTTATCTATAATCTACAGGTTGTGCAATACAAACCATCACATCACATCCTCTGGAGAGTGCGGATGCGGATGCAGTGTGGATGTATGTTCACCACGATATGGATATCAAATGTGGATATATATATATCATGTTACACTTCACAACTATCGGGATGACCCATGTTCATGGGCGCAAAGAAAAAAAGTAAGAAAAAAAAGGCTTCTACTGCTCCTGAACAGAGGTTAAATATATATATATACATATATATATATATATGGAGTGTCCATATCCAGAGTTAATTTCTATAGTCCTGATACCCTCCTCTTGAAAGAGTTCAAGTCGTAGGCAGGAGGAAATACAGATTAAGGAAGATTGCTCCAGAGTTTACCAGCGTGAGGGATGAAAGAGGAAGATGCTGGTTAACCTTGCATAAGGGCTTGGACAGTATAGGGATGAGCATGAGTAGAAAGTCGAGGTGGGGAGCCGTCATGTGGAGGGGGAGGCATGCAGTTAGCAAGTTCAGAAGAGCAGTCATGTGGAAATATCGATAGAAGAGGAAAGAGAGGCAACATTGCGGCGGAATTTAAGAGGTAGAAGACTATCATTGTATGAGGATATATATATATATATATATATATATATATATATATATATATATATATATATATATATATATATATATATATATATATATATATATATATATATATATATACATATGTGATATGTATATATGTATGTATATATGTATATATATATATATATATATATATATATATATGTATATATGTATGTGTATGTGTATATGTATAATATATGGAAACTCGTGCGATAAGAAGAGCCCAGCGCCGCCGGTCTATGTGTATGTATATGTGTGTGTGTGTGTGTGTGTGTTCCATATATAATCGTTAGCTACAAGCAGTATATATATATATATATATATATATATATATATATATATATGTATATATATATGTATGTATGTACTGATAGATGTATATATTATATATATATATATATATATATATATATATATATATATATATATATATATATATATATATATATATATATATATATATATATATATATATATATATATATATATATATATATATATATATATAGATATATATATATATATATATATATACAGTCAAACCTCGGTGTACGTGTTTAATTCGTTCCGTAATTTTGCTCGCACACCAAAACACTCGTAAACCAAAACGAATTTGCCCATTGAAATTAATGTAAATCCCTTTAATGCGTTTCATATCTATAAAAAAAATCATTTTATATCTTTTTTTTTACAGAATTAAAGAAACTTTAGTAACAAATAGCAATGATAAATAATATGTAACAGAAATCAATGTGTTACGGTTATTACGGAGACTCCCGCAACCGTTAACTAC